>NC_081408.1:588044018-588344018 GCF_030272615.1 Cryptomeria japonica | reverse complement strand
TTACAATAGCAGCGACTTTCCTTGGACTCCATTTGTTCTCTCCTCTTCTTTTTTGGTTATATATCCATGATTTTGCAGCATCAATAAGGAACCCGACTTCCAAAAATTGTGGCTTGTTCCTATATGCATCGATGAAAGATATGGTATGTTCTTCATTGTCATCATTAGTATTTAAGTCTACGCGTTTGAATACTTCCTTTGAAAAATTTAAGTTGACAAATGTTCTACTGCTTTGTACCAATGGAAGTTCTAGTAGCATGTGACTTGTTTCTTGGGCTCCAATATCCCTTTCTATTAGTGTTTCGGTAAGAAGCCTTCTATATGCTTTTGCTGCTAAATCATCAGGATTTTCTACATTTGCTAACCGTAATAACATCTGATGGTATGTTTCTGAGCTTTTTTCAGCTTTGGCTGCATACTTTGCAATATATTTAGTTACAACATGTTTTGACATAACAGGTTGGCAATCAATATTTACTCTCCATAGTTGGAGTATGTATCGATTATATGAGTTAACTCTGTCATCATTTCTGAATGGCTCAAATTTCATTTCACCACTTTCTAAGTCTTTATAAATTCTAGAAGCTTCTAAATTTAACAGCCATGGGGCATTATACCTATATGTCATTCACATATTTTATTAGTAAACAAAGTAATATATTCAAGATAGACAATATTTACATTTGAAATGAATAAAATTGGTTAGGAAATATTTACCTACAAACCAATTTCCCTCTTTTTTTGCGTAGACATGCACCCTCTCGACACATTGTGTGTCTTTGAACAGTATTCAAAATCTCATCATAGTCATCATGGAGAGAAGTTTCTGCCAGTTGTCTTGTGTTTTTTAGATATGGGTGTAGATTGAAATTTTGATATACCTAGAATGTGGATTAAAAATTGTCAATCTCTACTTATACTTATTTTAAACTATGTATAATATGAAAAGGGCTTGATTTGCTAATTTAATGTAATTGTACCTGTATATTTTGGAGGTGTGTGCCTTTTCGAGGGTTACATGCATGAACTAAATCATGTAGATATGATTCAACATAGTACAATTGATCTGGATTATTCCAATCAATATTATCCATATTTGGTGCTCCATTTTACCATATGAAACCATGCACATGTGCGGATCCCCTATGTTGCCATTCATATCTACACCAATAGTCTTTGACATTCATGCCCTTGTCGAGGATCTCTTTCCTAAAAGTTGAGTATCGTGAATGCATGTATTGTGAAACAATGTGAGGATAATTGATGATATTTTGTTTTCTCCATAGTTGTGCTTCTCATGGATTACTTGGTGGTGTTCTAGGCATCAATGCATGCAAATCTGGCTAGTACAAGTCTGCTGCACTTAATGTGAAAAATATTGTTGGTGTTCCAATTTGGTGAAGCATGTCTGTTAATTTTGCTCGACACTTTGTCCAATAAGATCTTGTTCCCCTTAAACTAGTTCCAAATCGCATCAATCTATCTGCTAGATGCGAATGTGGTGTGTTTTCCATGTGTTCACGCAACTCCTGTATTATGATTGGCATTTCGTGCAAACTTCTTTTTACACAAACAATTGTGGAGGTATGTGCTCGATGTCTCATAATCATGTTCATCATATAATAAAGAAATCTTGGATGCTTACCGAATCTATTATCTCTGTATCGTAGGAGGTGCTTGGCAAATTCATGTAGATGCAATTTCCTTAGTCTCGGTTCCAACCAATCACATTTACCATTGAGAAATAAAGATGGGAAAGTCATGTTGAGCAATTCTGGCGTTGTATATTCATTTATGGGAGATGCACTGATCATGGGCCAATCCATCATTGTTGTTGGGTCTACATTAGGATTGTTGACCCATGCATGAATCAACTCCATTTCCCTTTGGGCATTTAATGGTTTGGATGCCATCAATGTTGTATGCTCTATTATGTTTCTCTCAACTGTCTCCATAAGGGGCCCACAAAAAAAACTTCATTTCTATCAGAATCAAACTCCATATGCACAATTCTTAACTCATTAAAAACGTTATGATCTAAATTTGGCGATATATTGTCTAGAGTATTTTCATCAACAATTACATCAGAGTAAAACTTATCATGTTGAATTTTGTATTATAGGGCTATGTAGACACGATATTTATTTACTGTGAAATTATAGCTTGTCCCACGTTGATCCTTTCTGCGAACTACAATCAATGGAAGATCTTTAACTAAATGTGGCAATTTTTTGGCCATATTTTCAATGTTCTGTGGAAAGCTTATTGTGTGTCCTTTGTATTTGAACTTACCACTAGTTGCATGTGTCACTTGCAAAATTGGGCTAACACGTGCAATTAGCATTTCTTCCACTTGAGATAAATTTTCCAATTCTGTTGGTTGGGGCCCGAGATCCATATTATTTTCAGATGAAAATATGTGGTTGCCTTTTTCTTGTTTGTATCTAGTACAAATAGGCCCTTGGGGACTATGGGAGACACTGATTCCAATGTAAGATTCTTGACAAATATGGCACATTGTTGGTGATGCCAACCTATCTAATTTATTACAAAATGCCATTTGAAATTTCATGAAATCAGTCTCTAGTAATTTACTGGCATTTGGGATGCCATGTTCAAATGATTCAATAGTGAATTGTTGTCCCTGTTTATTTACATTTTTAGGTGTTTCTACGACATGTTTTTCTGAACTTGGCCCTTCCTCTTCTACATTCCTTTGAAAAGATACTTTGTGCATATTTGTTTCGATATTTTCATGATCCCTGCTTTGTTGTGTTTCCCCTAGTTGGGGATTACTTTTTACTCTCGCCTCATTATGTACAGGACACACCTCAGCATAATTTTGATCTCTTATGAGTTCCTGTGAGTGAGCCTCCTCAGATATGCGTTGACGTGTATTTATATTTATGTTTCTATGTTACTCAGAATGACAGTGATGGTCATGTATTTTATTGACTATATTCCTATTAACATTTTCCTCTAGTATTGTTTCACCTTGTAACTGTTCATTTGTCATTTCTACTATATGTTTAGCCTATCTTTCTCTATCTTCTTTATTTATTTGGCTTGTATACTCATCCATTTGAGCATCTATCATTTGTTGCATACGTCGCCTACGATATTCTCATTGATATTCTCTATGTTGTTGTTTTCTTTGCTCTTCAGTCTCGAAGAAGTGTTTCCTTGGTTGAACCATAGCTAATGTATCAAACACATAGAGAACTTAAATAAATGGGAAATATACAAATAAAGATCATTTTATATTATTAGAAATAATAAATTAAAAATAAAAATTCTAAGAGGAGTGAAGACAAAAATATATGAAAAATGCACACTTTTATTATAAATGTTGGAAACATAGCTCAATAAAAATAATTAAATGGGTCTACAGGCCTATTCCTCTTTTGAGTAATATCAAACTGAAGATTGCAATAATGTACTTATCTCATTATAGATTTAACTAAATAAGTGAAGAAAACACTTAATGTTTAAAACTATGTTGTTAGTCTAATTTTATGTTTCATGAAGTTGATAAATCCACCCTTACATAAACCTTGTACATTGTTCTTTGTACTGAACTTCTAATTGTAATATCCATAATTTTGATTCCATCTAAACCTTCTGAGTGAGTAGTTGTTAGAGTGTTATCCACATCTTCTACCCAATTTATATTTAAATTCAGTGGATTCCTTCATCCACTATTCCAAGTTTTTTTAATGTCAGCAATATTTTGTTTTTCCTACAATGAATATGATAGCTCATTAAATAAATATTCACTATCAAAAAAAGTATTTATTAATATCACTGTTATAAACTCACGATTTCAGTATTATTTTTTTATTTATGACTTATGGGTTGATTTTTTTCAATAGTAACGTTAAAGAGTAAATATGAGTAAGTGTAGTGCATTTTATTAAGAAATACAATATCAGATGAAATATAATATATTCATACAAAAATTTATTTTTAATATTTAATAAATACATAAAAGTATCTTGAACATTAATAAGTACAAAATTTTATTTGTATTTTAATAAATACAAAATCTTATTTGTATTTCCAATACAAAATTGTTGCTTTCAAGCTACTGCAAACATTTTCGCATTACATTTCCTTGAGAAATTGTTGAATGTGTTCGACTTGTTGAGTAGAGCAATGCATATTATCTGTATTTTCAATACAAAATTGTTACTTTCAAGCTAGTGCAAACATTTTTGCATTACATTTCCTTGAGAAATTGTTGAATGCGTTCAACTTGTTGAGTAGAGCAACGCATGTCATACTGTTCGCCATAAAAAATTTCTTTAACAAAGTCCCCAAAATTGGCATATTTGACAAATGTGGTGCGAAAGATATCAACAGTTTCTAGAATTTTTGTAACATTTTCACCTTCAACAACATGTATACGAGAGCTTGTGAGTATGAGCCTCTTGATAAATTGATTACACTGGTTCCTTACATCTCTTTCCATTTTTTGGAGTTCTATTTCATTGACGTCATTGGAATTAACACTTGATAAAGTGGGACTTGTAACAGAGACCTCAGACTTAGAATCTGGAACATCAATTATTTCTATTCCTTGCAGGTTTTCCATGACCTAAAATAAAAAATAAAAAAATTATTGGTAGATGGGAACAACTATACTTAAACTTATTGAACTATAATTATAATTGTCAATTTCATTTTCTATCTATATTTTTTCATTAAGTTAATAATTTTATGTTTTTTGAGAAATTTGTTGATATTATTTATTTATCTTTATAATAATTTTTATTATAAACTTACTTTAAGAAAATTCATGCAACTAATACCTAAATTGAAATGGTGAATTTAGTAAATCATTGTTTTTTGATGGCGCTACATTTGAGAATAAGTAAATAATGTAATCTAACTAAACGAAATAAAATTTAGTTTAGTTTTAAATTTATTTTGGAAAAGAAATAAAATATTAACAAAATGCATGAAATTTGGACAAGAACATATAGAAATAAAAAATCTATATGTTCTTGTCCCAAAGTTTATCCATCTTGTTAATATTAAACTATAATCATAATTGTTAATTTCTTTTTCAATCTACATTTTTTATTTAAGTTAAAATTATGTTATATGTTTTTATAAATTTTGTCAAATTTATTTATCTTTTAAAAAAAATAATATAATATTATAATTGCAATTTATCATTAGCAGTAAATTAAATATAGAAATAATTATAACACTAATTGAATTATTGAAAAACCCTAATTTATTTGTGATAGTAATCCTCGTCCTAACTATAAAAATTAAATATAGAACTAATTATAACACTAATTGAATTATTCAAAAACCCTAATTGATTTGTGATAGTAATCCTCATCCTAACTATAATTATCATCTTATTCATTTGACCATTTTAATAAGAAATAATTCTAGTCCTAACCCTAATACAATATAAACATAAAAAACAATGATAAAAATAAACATAATAGTAATCATAATGATTAAAAAATAAATTCATTTTAGTTCCTTGTAAAGCCTCTCCATATCATTTATTAAACAGTCTGAATTTCTACTTTTAAAACCATCTTTTTGATTCATTGTTTACAATATTAATTCTCTTTCTGCAAATCCATATTTTGAACACTAAGACTTAAACCTTACTTATATATAAATATGGCCGAATTTTTTTTTTTATGAGACCTAAATTATTTTTCTACAATTCCCATCTCTTACACCTAAAGGAGGAAGACAGACAACTTCCACTAAAGCTTAAAATATGCTATTAAAACAAAATAATTCATGTGGTGGCATTGCATTCAACATAACACAATTATTTTCATATGGCAGTATTGCCTTCCACATAAGGAATAAACATTCTACTTTTATAAATTCTTTACTAAACTGCAATAACATCTAACTGGCGACATTGCCTTCCAGATAAGGAATAAACATTCTAATTTTATAAATTCTTTACAAAATTGCAATAACATCTAACTAGCGGCATTGCCTTCCAGATAAGGATTAAACATTCTACTTTTATAAATTCATTCACAAAATTACAAGAACATCTATCTGACGACATTTCCTTTCAAATAAGGAATAAAAGTCCAAGGGGTTGAGCTTAGTTGGTTAAGGCATTGAGTTCTCAATGTTAAGACCCAAGTTCAACTCCCATGAGGGACACCTTTGTGTAGAATTCCAAGTTTTGACTCTTGGTCTTCCATTGGTTGTATTTGTCACATTGTTTAAAGTGGATTTCTAAGTTGTGACCCTTGGTCTTCCAATTGTTGTTTCTATTTTGGTGCTTGAAAGGAGCTAGTATTTGTAATAAGTTTGCTCGAAAGGAGCTGGTATTTGTAATAAGTTTGCTCGAAAGGAGCTGGTATTTGTAATAAGTTTCTAATGTGGATGCTCGAATGAGCAAAAATGAGCTTTGTGATTTTATGATACTTAATACAAAAAAATAAGGAATAAACATTCTACTTTTATAAATTCATTCACAAAATTACAATAACATCTAACTAGAGGCATTGCCTTCCAGATAAGGAATAAACATTCTACTTTTATAAATTCATTCACAAAATTACAATAACATCTAACTGGCGGCATTGCCTTCCAGATAAGGAATACACATTCTACTTTTATAAATTCTTTACAAAATTGCAATAACATCTAACTGGTGGCATGGCCTTCCAGATAAGGACTAAACATTCTACTTTTATAATTTTTTTTACAAAATTGCAATAAAATCTAACTAGCGGCATTGCCTTCTAGATAAACTATATAAATTTTTTACTATAATGACATTTCAATGCTGGAAAATTTAATTTGTTATAGATAATTTGCAATTCTAGGTTACTAGTCATTTAATTTTTTACCAAGCTAGATAGGAATTCCTCATTCCTCAATTGAGCCATGCCTAAGAGATGCTAGGTGTACAACCAGTATCCTATGTCCAACAATTAGATATTTGCAAACATGTGGATTTGAGTTCCTTCATATTAAAGTTAGCATGTCCTGGTGTTGGCATATTACATTTACATATGACTAAAAACACCATTTCTTTAGACTCAATAGGTTTTACCTTCTCAGATGTCTAATTTAATCATTGTGCTCTCATAAATCTATACGGATCATTTTCTACCCAAGTTGTGTTTTTTCTATTTGTGCATTGGTCTGATTTCTTTGTTATGCTATCAAAAACCAATACATGTGGATCATTTTTCCTTGTGCAGGAGATGGAGAAAATCCTGCTTTATATATGACCAAGAGAGAAAAAGTAATTGAGATAATCTACAATGGCTATAATGTTTTTGGGGATTAACAGTACGATTTTGCAATTCTTAGCTACTTTCAGAGGAAGCCATTCACCACATACCTGTTTCCAAAGTAGACTGCTAATAATAACAATAACAGGATGCCAACCTTATCAATGTAACCTATATTTTGATCTAGATCCTGAATGCAAACAAATTACTTTTTAAATACATAGAATGCAATGAAAACAAATTATTCTCAGAATACATAGGATCTGTTCACTTGTATAGAATCTTCTCTTGTCTCAAATTGAAAGGGTAAATTCGATTACAGATATAGAATGGGAGTTCGATTGTAGATCTGTTCACCTGTATTGGATCTTCTCTTGTCTCAAATTGAATTGGTAAATTTGATTGAATGATCCTACCACACATGTATCCGGTGTTGTTTTGTAGAAGTTGTGTTCCAGGATACAATATTATACTGGATGCTCCAATATATGCGATTTAAGCACCTGTAGCTCCAAGGAACGCTGATCTGAGAGCAAAGGAAGGCAAAGGTAACACATTAATATTATATAAATAAACAAATAAAAGAAGAAACAAAAATCTGAATGAAGAACAAATAGATTTTGAGTGCATGGATTCTACCTGTTCAAATGGCAGGTGAAAGTGAATAGATTCTAATCGAAAATCATATGTTTATATTAAAAATGAAATGCATATATCTATTCCACTTCAAAATGTTGCAATGATTGTTCATATTCTCATCTCGACTGCGACATGCGCTTGAAACAGATACTTGGAACGGTGCTTGGAATGCTTGCAACAGTTACATTCCATGGCTGAGAGATATGTTTCCATTTTATTTAGTGTTGACACAGATGGCTTCACTCCCCCCTATTGCAACTATAGAAATGCCTCTCAACTCACTGAAACCATTCATATGCATTTCTAACTCTCAGGTATGTGAACGGTTATTTTTTATTACACCGACAAGTTTGATGACTCCTATATGATGCCATTGTAGGTTATGCCTCTCGGTGTAATTATATTTAATATATTAGTATTAATTATTCTCAGCTTATTATTAATTGAAGAAAGATATCTCTCTTTATTTTATTCTAGATCATATATTAGATAATTTTTTTCAACTTTCATTGAACCATAAGTAACTTTGAATAGTAAAAAATTAGCTCACTTACATTTAAAAATTTAAATAACTAACATTTCTCTTATCTAATTCAAATGATAAGTATCACATAGACACATCAATTAACTCTTATATCTCTACCTCTCCTTTTATGATTCTTCTTCTTCTTTATTTATTAATTATGATTATTTTTTAATTATATTCATCAATTAATTCTTATATCTCCACCTCTCCTTTTATGAATCATCTTCTTCATTATTTATTAATTATGATTATTTTCTAATTATATGTAACTGAAGAAAGATATCTCTCTTTAATCATCCATTAATTGAAGAGAGATATCTTATATCTCTACCTTTCCTTTTATGAATCATCTTCTTCTTATTTATTTATTAATTATGATTATTTTTTAATTATATGTAAAATATTAGTATTAATTATTCTTAGCTTATTATTAATTGAAGAAAGATATCTCAGACTGTGAATTTTTGGAGGCGATTGCAAATGTCTCTGCAATAAGTGACGTGGCCACCTCTGCGATGATGTGGAGGAGATAATCTCCTCCACACAGTTTTCTCTCTCTATCTCACTATTCATTTATTGCTTCTCTTTACTCTACTTAATTCCGTTTGGCATTTGAATGTTCTCTGCTCGCATTTTGACCTAACCCTTAATCACATCCTCCTTGGTCGGTCATGCTACCCGTTCGTGGCTCCCAGTGGAGCCAGAATCGGATGGTGGTGCCATTAATAGCCCTAGCTCTGCTAAGCAAGCTCACTCAAGCCAAAAAAAGACCTTTGTTGAGACCGTCGCTCCGCCCACTAATGGATTCCACCATAGTGCGAGATTTATTAAGATTCCTGGAGGTGAACGACCTAGTGAGGAAGGTAAGAACCCTACCATTCCTTCAAACTCCTTCTACATTTCTCCAAATGATGAAATGTTGAAAGAAATTGTTTCAGAAAAAACTAGGTTATGTGACACTGCCATTTTCTTTGCTTGTGTTGATGTTGAGAGATGCCTGCCTAGAAAATTCTTAGATGATTGGTTTCATAATCTCTGGAATTTGAAATTAGGGCTTAGGATTTCATTCTGTAGGCAATTACAAAATTGTCTTTATATTATTTTCTTTAACAATCATGAGTCTTAGCTTGAAGTTCTCAAACAACAATATTGGACGGTTGGGAACACCTCTTTTCGTGCCCTAGCCTAGTCTCTGGAAGCGGTTAATGAGAAAGTTCTTGCGCTATCATGCCCTAGATGGGTCATTCTTAAGGATGTCCCTCCCTTCCTTTGGCATTTTATTCTCCAGGTATTGGAGCCTTTTGGGAAAACAATTCAAGTTGATGAAACTACGCGATTGGTGCCCAACCTTGATGCAAGAATACTTATCTCTATTAAACCTGGGATCGACATCCCTCCATTTCTAAACCTTAAAATTAGTGGGGATGCCTTTGTTTTCCCTATCCAAATACTTGGAGGATTAGACGCCTATTTTCTCTGCAAAAAAGAAGGACATCTTCGAAAGAATTGCCCAATTATTAACCGTAGGAAGCAAAAGAACAACATTAACCTAGTAGGAACATTTGAAAAACCCTAAAGATAATCCATATAATCTTCACTCTATTGGCGAAGATGCTAACCCTAAAGATAATCCCACCTTAGACTCGGCTCGTGGCCTCAACCCTGTTGAATTAAATCAAATGAACGTTGATAGCACAACTTTGATATCCAAACCCCACAACCCTGCTTCCGCTCCCACAAAAATTCTTGAGGATTTGCCTTCAGAATATTTTCAAATGGTCACATCAAGAAAGAGAAGACGAAAAAATACCCATCAACTCGCCTTGAATCAAATCCATGCTGGTGATCAAAATACCAACCAATTTGCGGCCACTAGTAAGTACCCCATCCTTACGAATGATGACATACCAACTGTTTCTCTCACTCCAACCAATTCCTTGGTTAAAAATATGGTTAAAAATTTGGAAAGATCTGATCGCGGTGTTGGTGGTGTTAGCATGAGTGATAATCCTATGAAAATGATGCTCAAGTTTGAGACTCCCAAACAATCTGACTCCACATTATCTATAGGGTTCACCCCTGATGTCAACACCACCAAACCCTCGACATCATATATGCTCAATGAGATAGAGGACAACCACGTTATTGAAGTTATTTATGCTAATACGGGTCTAGAAGACATTAAGTCTAGCTCAATGCTCCTTGGCTTTCTAGGCTCCCAAGTGTCTGGGTCAAACATTGGAGAAAATGCAGATGGTAAGACTGAGCCAGTTGAGCTTAGTGAGGATGATGATGACCTCATGAAAGGATCCTCCATGGCTAAGAAGAAAGGTAGACCTATTGGTTCCAAGAATAAGAAAAAGTCTAGAGATCAAAATGGTCTCCCTAGCAGTCCCTCTTAATCCTCTTCTCTCATGAAGTACATCTCATGGAATATTAGAGGCCTGGAGTCGGTTGATAGGAAGTTTGTTATTAAAAGGTTTCTGAACTGTCATAAAAATATAGACTTTTTGATGCTTCAATAACTTAAAGCTGTTGAGTTCTCTCTTGACACTGCACTTGATTTTATTTGGAGAGATGCGATCAAAATATGTACCAATCATCCCAAAGGAAAGGGTGGAGTTGGTCTTCTCATTAACCCTAAGTGGGCTAATTACATTAGGGATAGGGGCGTCTCCCCATGTAATAGAGTGGCCTGGGCTACCCTGGATATTAGAGGCTCTTGTTTTGGTGTATGCTCTATATATGCACCTAATGATTACAGGGAAAGAGTGTCCCTCTGGAATTGGCTGGCATCCCTCTCGAGTATCCCCTAGGTTATGGCTGGAGTCTTTAACATGATTGAAAATCAAGATGATAAGGCTGGGGGTATTCCTTTCGAATGGAAAAGCTTAGAGAAACCTCATTGGGATAGGTTTAAGCAATAAATGCAGTTATTTGACCCCCTTGAGGGCAACAAATCTGAAACCTTTGCCCTATGGTACACTTGGTGCAACTTTTAGCAAGGCCCTAACCGAATCTACTCCAGATTAGACATGTTCTATGTTAATAAAGACTATTTTTCCTTTTCCCCTAACCACTTGGGGAGCTCGGTGGCTGTCTTGCCTGTGACCTTATTTGACCATTTTTCTATCATAGCTATCATTAATACTAGGAACTCCATCTCCAACAACAATCCTTGTAATAAGAAGTTTATCCTCAACACCTCCCTGTTGAAAGACAAGGATGTCCTAATTGTCATTAAAATGGTTAGACTTTTTAACATGCAGAATCAACATCCCCAATCCCACACTCTCAGATGGAATAGGAATATCTCCTCTTGGCAGAAAATATTCCAAACTATTGGCCAGAAGAAAGCCAAAGATTACAGATCTCTGGAAAAAACTCTCACTAATCGACTCCACTCTTTGGAACATGAAATTCAATTACAACCTTCCTCCTCTACCTTGGTTGAAAGGGTCTCTCAGGGTAGAGACATGCTTAGGAAACATCAACAAATCAAAATTAGGGGTGCCTTCATCAGAGCCCACAATCACTGGCTCAAATTTGGAGACAAAGGCTCCAAAGTTTTCTTTAACCTTCTCAAACAAAAACAAAATAGAGAGAGAATTGACAGGATCATAGTAGAGGACAAGGAACTCCTAAATATCAATGATATCAAAGATGCTTTTGAAATATTTTATAAGAATCTCTTTACCTCAGAGGATAATGAAGCTTCAAAAGATGCTAGAAATAGATGTAGTAACATTATCCCAAAAAGGATCTCCGAGGAAGAAGCTCTCCTTCTCAAGACCAAAATCTCTATGCAAGAAATTGCTGATGCCATTAATGCTCTCAAGGATAATAAGGCCCCAGGCCTTGATGGACTCCTTGTTGAATTCTACAAAACCAATATTGAGTGGATCACTAAAGACCTCTCTGACATATACAATGAAGCACTTGATACTGGCACCCTTGGGGATTCCATCAATAGGGGCATTGTTAAACTTATCCCAAAAGATGGGGACAAAGCCCTCATAAAAAACTAGAGGCCAATTACCCTCCTTAACGTCTCATATAAAATCCTAGCCAAAGCCCTAGCTTCTCGCCTTGAGAAAATTCTTCCCAAGTTCATCTATTTTACCCAAACTAGATTCATTAAAGGTAGGTATATCTTGGAGAACCTTGTCACTAGCTGGGAATCTATGGAATGGGCCAAAACTTCTAATCAAGATTCTGCCATGTTCTTTGTTGACTTTGAGAAAGCCTATGATAGGGTGGAATGGGACTTCATCCTCATGATGCTCAAAGCCTTTGGTTTCCCTAGCGAGTTCTATAAATATCTTCAAATCCTCCTCAAAGATGCCTCCGCCCTGATTGAAGTTAATGGAACTTTCTCTTAGCCTATCCCTCTTTCTAGGTCCATTAGGCAGGGCTTCCTTCTTGCCCTTGATCTGTTTGTTATTGCCTCGGATGCCTTATTCTACCTCCTAAGAGATGACACCCTATCTCCTAGAGTTCATCGCATTAAGATGCCGGATGACTCTGAATTGCTCAACATTCAGTTTTTTGATGATACCTCGCTCTTCCTAGAGCTCTCTAGGCACAACATTGACTCCCTCAATCAAAAAATTGACACCTTTGGTAGAGCCTCTGGTGCTCGTATCTCCAACTCCAAATCTATTCTACTTGGGTGGAAAGAAAAACCCCTGAACTGGCTTCAGCAGTTCGGATACTCATGGGGAGGACCCAATAAAATAGTTAGATACCTTGGTATCCCCTTCCCCATCTCTCCCTCTCTTAAAGACATGTGGGTTTGGGTCAAGGAAAAGATTGATAAAATGCTTAACAAGTGGAACAATAGGGTTCTCTCCCTGGCTGGTAGGATTCAAGTTTGCCAAAAGATTGATACTACTCCTCTGTTTGGATATTCAGTAACTACCAAATTTTTGAAATCCAAAAATCAATCAGACCCTTCATTTAGTCTGATGGCAAGGGTAAAAGAAAGGCCCACGCGGTCAAATGGATCTGGTGCCACATAGACAAGAAACTTGGTAGAATGGGTCTTAAGGATCTCAGAACGCAAGGAATCTCCCTTACTGCCAGATGGATATTTCCGGCTTTGGAAGGAAAAGAGCCCTAGAAGATTCTTGTCAGAAATAAAATTCAAAATGGTGTCCCCAAGCTTTCCAAATCTTGGAAAGCCCTCCCCTTTAGTGATCTGGTAGCAGGTGGTTTCTTCGTGTCTATCCAAGGCACTTCGGTGCTTAAGTCCATATGGAAAGCCTGGGAGCATGTGCGTAAACTTATTGTCAACTCTAGCATTGACTGTAATAACACTCTGCATGGGGAGAGATCAATATGGTGGAATCTCTACCATAACTCTAAACCCCTTGCCTTAACCCAAGGATGCTTTGCTAGGTGCTGGTATAATAAGGGCATTAAATATCTTATGGATATCCTTGAACATTATAATCTCATTAGCTGGGAGGATCTTAGTAATGAGTATGGCCTCACTGCCTTGCATAAGAGAACCTACAGTATGATTAAAAATGCTCGTGCTTGTCTCAATCTTCCCAGGAACACTGATGTAGACGGTCATAGATACCTCTCATTCCTATGGAAAAATGGTTCCCTCATCTCCAAGATCAAAGCCAAGTCTATTTACAAATTGTTCAACTATGACACCTCGGTGGTCAATCATGTTAACTTCCTTTGGTATGTTGACTCTAATACATCTACTTGGCAGAAAACCTTTGAGAAACTATGGAAGTCTCCCATCCCCCCTAAGATCAAATGCTTCAGGTGGCAACTCATGCTGGATAGACTGCCTATTAGGAATAACTCAGCTGCTTACGACTTATGCTCTATTTGTAGGAAGCCTAAGACTTCACGACTCATTTTTCTTGACTGCATTTTTGCTAGAGAGGTCTGGTTGTTGTTTGGAATCTCCCTTACTAAGCATGTTTCTACTCTTGATATTATTACTGATTTCATTTGTGAGCTTAAGAATGATGCTAACATATTCTGACAAATTCTTTCTTCTTTCATACTTTGGTTTATTTGGAAATTTGGAAATGAGGAAAAGTTCCAAGGCAATGATAGATCTCTTACTGATTAGAAAACTCACACGTTATAAAATTGTTGTGCAGATATGTTTCTTGATGAATGTCAAGAGGGAAAATTTGCTGCGTTTCCTCAGGGATGGCCATGCAACTATGTTCGTTTATGAGATGAAAGACGGATTTGAATGGGCTAGGATTGTAGAAAATCAAACTGCCTTTGATGATGCACTAAAGAAGCCGATCAAGGAGCTCAAGGATAACAAAGGTCCCTACTTTTACAAGCTCGAGATGTTTTCTCAGATCATGGATCGGAAGAAGGTGGTGTGGATGGAAGGTCCACAAGGCTGGACCACGTCCACGTGGTTGGAGAATCAGAATGAGATTCTCCATTAGATGCCTAGTATGCTGCTATAACAATCAGTGTGTTCCTAGCTTTCTCAAATACTGTATAATGCTAAGTAATTTCCTTCATGACCTTTTTGGTAGATCACTGTATATGTTCAATCGGATAACTTTCTCCCATGTTTATTTTTGTATGAACTCTCCTTATTTTGATCTCTCGATTTTTAATTAAAAAAAAAAGAAAGATATCTCTTATTATTAATTGAAGAAAGATATCTCTTATACAGTTGGATACAGTCGGATAACTTTCTCCCATGGTCATTTTTGTATGAACTCTCCTTATTTTGATCTCTTGATTTTTAATACAAAAAAAAAAAGATATCTCTTATTATTAATTGAAGAAAGATATCTCTTTATTTTATTATAGATCATATATTAGATAATTTTTTTCAACTTTCATTGAACCATAAGTAACTTAAATTAACTCTTACATTTAAAAATTTAAATAACTAACATTTCTCTTATCTAATTCATGTACATTTAAAAATTTAAATAACTAACATTTCTCTTATCTAATTCAAATGATAAGTATCACATAGACACATCAATTAATTCTTATATCTCTACCTCTCCTTTTATGAATCATCTTCTTCTTTATTTATTAATTATGATTATTTTTTTAATTATATTCATCAATTAATGCTTATAGAACACTCATTTCTAAAGAACAAGTAATAAGAATGTAAAATCTTCATTATGTATCATCTTTTCTACTATTTATGTTTACTTATATGCATTGTCATGATAATTTACATACACATCAAAATGGAGACAGGATAAGATGGTTAAAATACACTTTCCACATTCAAGTCGATTCGGCCTTACACTTCGACTTAGTTAGTCTTTATGTAATATCAAATGTCGAACAGTCTTGCACATCGAACTAACCAGCAGAAATAGTCACACACATAAAAGTACAGAGCACTGTTTATATCAGAAAACAGGCTCCTGTAAATACAATAAACACATCGTCCTGTTCACCAACGAAGGCCAGTGGGGCCTGGATTCACTTCCGTCTTTGTTTTTTCCATGCTATAACGCAGCTCCTCCTCTTTGTCACGCATGCCAAAGTGCTCTGACAAGTCATCAGCCTTTTCCTCAGGTGGACGAGACTGAGATTGCTTCCCGATTTCATGTTTCTTTGAAGCAGCTTTCAGCTTATTCTCCATCTTCTTATGCTCTGCCTTTACTTCTGCTAACTCTTCCTTCGCCTGCTTACGCTCCTCTGCTAGTTTTTTGTCTTCCTTATCACGGGCCTTCATCTTTTCTACCTGCAATACCCATCAAAATCAAAGCTTAAGACATTTATTTGTTCTGTTAAAACGTTTTGAGCAGTTTTGTGATGAATATGTTTTGATGTTACCTTCTCAGTTGCACAAGCTTTCATCTTCTCCAACTTTTCCTCCGTCTCTGCTGCCAAGTTGCCGATCTTCTCTTTGGCGGTTACGCTGTACTTCTTCACGGACTCCATTGAAACTGTGCTTCCGCTAAGTTTAGTGTAAACAAAATAACTGGTGTTATTGAACTTGTCTCACACTGCTTAACATCCGGCGTTTGTTCGGCAGAGATGTATATATAAATGTGTGTGGAATGTCGGCGGCGTGCATGAAAGGCTACGTGCCGCCAAAAGTAAGCTCGTTATGGATTGTTAGCCACGTGGCACTGAGCCTGCATGGTGTTGAGTCTGACTGCCTTATCCGGGTAACAGAGGATTCCTAAGCCTTATCCTTTATTTGTGGATAAAGATAACTGGAATCATATCAAAGTTGGGTTGAGTCTCTAGGATAAAATTTTTAAAGTAGTTTAAGTAGTTAGAAGAATGGTATATATGTAGAAAAAATAATTTCAACGATGGTTAGAAGTAGCTTATATTTAAAAGAGGTAGAATTCTTATAAAATTGAAATCATTATACAGAGATGTTAGAAAGTGAAATCATCAAAGCTGGTTAAGAGTAGTTGATTTTTTCTCAACATGTTATTATACAAACTGACATTCTTTTAATAAATTAATGTATTTATATTGTGTTAACATTTTAATACAACTCTAAAATTATAACTTGTTTTAATTAAACAATCTTTTATTATATTATTAAACCTTCATACTACTATCAAATACTAATTTTTACATAAATTTTTCTTTCAAATTTTTTATTTTTTATTTATTTTTAATATTAATCATGCAAACTCTTTTTTCTCTGAAATTCAAATAGATGATTATTCTATAATTTTTTGTGTGTTTTCACTATTGAAACTGGTTAATAAATAATTGAAGTAAACAAAATTTAATTAAAATCTCTTTTCACAAATTATAAAGATAATTTAGAATTTACGTATAAAATAATTATAATTTTTTTTTAAAATTATATAAATACAAAAAAATAGTATTTAAAGAAGTATAATATAAGCATGTTGATATATTAATTTGAAAAGATACAAAAAGTTAAACTAATCAAGAAATAACAATATATCTCAAAATGAAGTCTTTATTTTAGAAAATAAAGTCTTCATTTAAGACAAGAACAACTCTTTGCCTCTCTTTTTCTCCTCAATCCCCCTATTTGTGGTATTTTTTTCTTTTTTGGCAGTAGAGAGGCAATCTCGCTGTATCTTGGATAGTGGGATCACGATCCCGCTATTTATAGCGATCTTACCAAGGTGGGAATGTAGTCCCTCGGTCTTTTGGTTTTTTCTTCTTCCTACCCTTTTTCCTTGGCAACAAGATTGCAACCCCACCATCCTAAATTACTAGGATTGTGTTCCAGCTATCATACTTAGCAAACCTGCATTTGTAGGATCGCGATCCCGATTCTATCCTTAATCTACCCAATCCTGCTCTTATGCATGAGTGGCGGGAACACATTCTTATTGCTTTAGCACGTGATCTCGCAGTTCATGAGCCAGTGGGATCACTATTTTAATGACTTTAAATGCAAAAAATTAAATCAAAGATTAGGTTTTTTGAGACGTATCTCTTGATTAGGTCACCTTCTCTGTCTGATACTCACCACCACATCCACATGATGCCTCAGGACCTCCCTAGCTGCCATCTCGTCCGATGCACTCAAAGCTCGCAACTACGCAAGGAAAATCTCAAAGGGCTCTAATTTTCTCTACAGTCTCTCTCATGCGCAATAAAAATGAATAGTAAATTTCCAAATTTACTAATACAGGGCTTTCCAAAGCTCTATTTTCATCATCCTAATCCTCTTGGGATCATTTCTTCTTGCCTTTTCCTCCTATGATCCTCTTTTTTAGCATCATTCTCGCCAATTGAACCTATTTCTTGTCCTTCTTTTGTCCGTCTAAAACTTTTTTCTCGCTCCTCGGTGTCTTTTACTCTTCACAGTGATGCTATTTTAGCCCCACCACGAAGAGGGGCAAAATGTAGACACCTAAATTTGATTAATTTAATTAATTGAATTTAGTTATCCCAAGCGCCTTTAATTATATAATTATACATTAGTCAATTAAATGGTAATTCTTTCCTTCTAGCTAATTAATCTTATTAATTATGCTATACTCTGTTTTGATTAATTAATTGAATTTGACCCTTCTTCTAATAAATATGTCAAATTATGTAATTTGATTATTTAATTCATGTTGACTTTTTCCTCTCAAATTCCTCATTGAATTAATTAATTAAATTCCCCCACATGTCCCATAACTTTAATCGTCATCTAACCCTTCCTCTAGCCTAACCTACCTAGTTAACCAAAGGTTTTAGTCAACCTTATCCCTTTATCCTCACCATATGTGTGAACATTCCCAAAAAGTCTCAAATTTCCTAAAATTTGGGAAATACCTTTGAATTTGGGAGAAATTTCCAAAAATGTGGGAAAATATCCTAAATATCCTACAACATGAGAATATCATTATTTTATAATCTCTTTTGAAATAGAACCTTCCAATTTGGTTGTGTTACTCCCAAATGGATAGGTGTCCCTCATTCCTTTCAATGACACATGTCATTCTCATCCATGACACTTTCCCTTCTTAGGAACACATCTTTCATTCTCATCTCCCTCCATCTCTCATTCAAGGCTATTCAAACCCCTCATTTTTACTTTAAAAACCATCCACTTTCATTTTCATACCCTCATAATGTAGAAATGTTTACTCACCCTTTTGCATAATCACATTGATTTATCATAGTATTTTGTATTCCATATTAGATTAGTTTTCACCTTGCATTCACTATCATGGCTCGGCAGAATCAAGTATCTACCATATAACAAGCACACATCAAATTAGGGGACAATCAAATCAAAGGAGGAAGATAGAGTTTGCGCTTTAATTATTGTCATGCAGTTAATGTAGTTTTCTTTCTTCTTAGTGTCCTAATCTTGAGTGTGGTTGAAATATGTATTTGTATGATTGTTAGTTTATCTTTCCATTCTTTTAGTTTTACATTCACAATTTTCTGCATACACTATTACACATTATGCATTGATTCTTCTACTTCTTTCCAAACATCCCAACCCATGAAATGTTAGCTTTCTGCATACACCAATACGCATCGATTCTTCCACTTCTTTCCAAATGTCCCAACCCACAAAATGTTAGCATTTCTAGAAAAACATTGTTGTGAAGCCATCTTGTCTAGAGCTTTGTTTCAGGGCATAGAAAAAAATACATCTCTGATTTCTCCAATGAAAAGGGCTTTAGGAGTTCTTGATTATCCCGCTATATAATCTTCTTAGGTACGAAATCCAACATTGAGATTAATCAAGTTGGTTACTAGGAAGGGCTAAGTAGAGGTTGGGGAAGAATTGAATGGCTTCTTACTAGATCTTATCTTTTTCATATAAATTCTCCCATAAAGAATTTTTGATTTAAAAAATTGAGTTATTTTCCTTCTCATATTTGCTGAAGAAACAAAAGAATTTGATATTCTTATCCCCTTCTTTGAACTAGAACTCAAAACTAGATCTTATCTTTTTCATATAAATTCTCCCATAAAGAATTTTTGATTTAGAAAATTGAGTTATTTTCCTTCTCATATTTGCTGAAGAAACAAAAGAATTTTATATTCTTATCCCCTTCTTTGAACTAGAACTCAAAATTTGATATTTGTATTCCCTTCTTTGAACTAGAGCTCTCTAGATTTCTGCTTCCAAAAGATTTCTTCCTTCTCGAATATTTCCTCAAACTGATTCAAACTAATTCTAAAATTATTTCAAAGGATTATAAGAAAAATCCTCATTATTTCCTCAAACTGATTCTAAAATTATTTCAATGGATTATAAGAAAAATCCTCATTAACTTTCTTATAAGAAAAATCCTCATTAACTATCTTATAAGAAAAATCCTTTAACTTCCTTAATTTAATTTTCAATGTTGTATATGATGAATATAAGAAATATCATTAATACCATTTTGAATTTTATCCTTAATTTTATTTTCAATGTCGTTTTTGTTGAATATAGGAAAAATCATTAATACCATTTTTATAGGAAAAATCATTAATACCATTTTGAATTATATCCTTAATTTAATTTTCAATGTCGTTTCTGTTGAATATAGGAAAAATCATCAATACCATTTTTATAGGAAAAATCATTAATACCATTTTGAATTATATCCTGATTAACTTCTTTAATCTAATTTTCAATGTCAGCACAAAAATATTTTTAAACACCTAAATGAATTCCAGATTTTCATTTCTACCTTAATGTATTGAAGCTTTTTACTTAGCTGAAACATCCTTGAACCTTGGGTAAATGGAGCACTTTGCCACCATTTCTGAAGCAAAGGGAAGAAAGAGGGGTCTCAAAACCACATATGTTTAAACTTATAATTTCAATTTACTTTGAAGTGAAACAAAGGCCAATTTCAGTTAAATAGCAAAATGATCAGATCCAGAAAGAAGTAAAATATAAGATATATGCATGGACCAAATTTGGGAAGCCACATTGAATTTGAAAAAAACATCTCCCATTTTTCTGCTGCTATATGATAAAAGTTATTCCTCCTGTTAGGCCAAGTAACATTCCCATTGATATGTACCCAGTCTTATAGGCCATTATTGAAGACAAAAGGTGTTAAAATCCTTGACATTATCATGAAGAGTAGAATCCTCTGCTTGCCTGACATTAGGTACTAGGTTACCAGTCAAATCATCCCTTTAGTTAAACAAGAATTCACAATCCTTTTTAGGTACTAGGTTACCAGTCAGATCATTCGTTTACCAGTCAAGATCATCTTTTTAGTAAACAAGAATCCACAATCCTTTAAAGTACTAGGTTACCAGTCAGATCATCCGTTTAGTAAATAAGAATCAACTCCATAACTGCGAGATTGAACTATACAAAAGTTGGAAACTTAGATTGTTGAAGAACTATCTCATTAAGAGTGTATTTAATTATCCTATACATTTTAAAGAGAATATTAAAGAAATCAAAATTTATAATTAGGTCTAAGATTTAGTAATCAATTTTTCTACGATTTAGTGGTCAATTTTTGCTCACGTTTTTGAGAATAAGTCCCTAATCTCCAATCATTATAGAAGTTAGAATCCACAATTCAAACCACGTCTAACATTTTTATAGATCATCAACCACCAATCTTTATCACATATCTGACAATTTTATAGATCACCAACCACCAATCTTTATCACATAGAAATCTGCATATTTTTATTGCATCACAATACTTCACTACAAGACGAGAGATCACTCTCCTTTTTCATTAAAAACCAACACAAAACAAGAATCCACTAAAGGCCCATCATAATGCCTTACAACAAGACGAGAGTGCTCTCTGATCCTTCATAAAAATACTAACACAAAACAAGAAGAGAAAGCAGAACCCAAGAAAGGCCCATCACAATGCCTTACTACAACACCAGAGAGCTCTGTGATCCTTCAAGAAAAACTAACACAAAACAAGAAGACAAAGAAGAACCCAGGAAATGCCCATCACAATGCCTTTCTACTAGACCAGAGAGTAATCTCCAATCCCATCAACATTACAGAAGATTATGGCGTGTAGTGCCATTGGTGGTAGTATTGGTGGGGGCATATGTATCAGTGGTGGTAGTGGTGGTGTGATCGTGCGTAGCGAGAGGATTATGGTGTGTGTTGGTGTGACCATGCGTGGCTAGAGGATCATGGTGTGTGGTGTTGTGACCATGGGTAGTGAGAGGATTATGGTCTGTGGTGGTGTGACCATGTGTAGCCAGAGGATCATGGTGTGTGGTGGTAGTGTGGGTCGTATGTTTTGCCTCTTCTTTCTGAGCCGCATGTTGGGCCTTCTCAGCGTGAGCCTTCCTCTCTGCCTCACTTTCCCTCGCTTCCTTCTTTTGGTGAGCTATCTCCTTTTCAGTCTTGTCATGCGCAGAAGCCTTCTCTATCTGTGCAACAAAACCAACATTAACAAAAAAAAGCCCAAAAATTCATTCAGCTATCAAAAACACTTTCTTCAAATGAAAGCACCCATTAACCTTTTCTTGGGCAGTAGCCTTGGCCTTTTCCATGCCCTCCTTCGTAGTGGTGGCTGCATTGCTTATCTTTTCCTTGGCTGCTGCCGCTGCATTCTTGGCCGGCTGCATCTTTAATCTGCTAACTATGTATCTATCACAACACAATATGCTTATTTGCCTTACTCCAAAACAACCCGCTTTTTGTGTTTCTGAATTCAAGTGACTCTGATTGATGGAAGACTCTGAGAGGAGGAGATGATATATAGAGTTGGGGAAAGGATAGACACTGAATGAGGAGCTACGTGGGGAGCGACACGTTTCAGGGAGAGTTTACACGCGTAGAGTTCCCACATTAATGCCAATAAGATGCTTCCAGCTAAGTGAACTTTATCAGATCTTTAAGCATAACGTAAACCAATCGTTTTTGAAATCTGGGAAACAAAAAAGTTGAAGAGGTGTTGAATTTAGCGCACTGGGGGGGAGCAAAACGTCCTGCCACACTGTTTTTTAATATTTTAAAGTGGTAATCAGCTAACGTGCTCAGGAGAAGACCACCAAAAAAAAATCCGATTTTAAAGTGTTAATCAGTTATCCAGTTGTTAGGATGGGCAACGTTAATTAATTGAAAAAAAAACCATTCATTATATTTTAATTTTTAATTATTTTAAAAATACGATCAAATGGTAAGTCTGGATGCACTAATGCATAATTAATGAAGTAGGGGTAATTTATACATTGGTGCATTGTAGGGATTGGATAGTCTTTTCTATTACTATTGTTTGTGTATAAAGATCAATGGTTTGAGTTCTTTGTTGCCTTTTATTTATACTAATATATTTATATTTATAAAAATTAATGTAAAAACTATTGATTAATATCATTATTAAGATAATTAAAAACAAATTCAATTTTTAACTTTTTAAAAACAAATTCAATCTAGTTTTGCTCTGTATGGGTCTGCTTTTTGAAAACAAATCAAATACAATTGTTGCATTTTAAAAACAAATCAAATCTAATTTATGCTTTATATGGTGGGTCTGTTCCTTGTTTTCTTATATGGATTGTGCTGATCTCCTATAGACTTTGTTGCCATTGTATATCACCTATAGATGTTGTAACCAACATTTACATCGGCAAAGGTGCAAGTGTAACATTGATAGAAAAGTACATGTAAGTTAACATGTTAAGGAGGTGTATTCTTTATTGTTTTAACATTTGAAAAACATTTGTCTTACATATTTGCCTATAGTTAATTGAAAGAAAGATTTGTAAAAATTTCAGTTTTGAAGATTTTGTAGTTGATGATTCCCTTTGCTTGTTTTTTTTTTTCATAAAATTTTAACTATATTTAAATATAAACTATAAGGGCTCTAATTTACACATGTCCTCTTGTGTAAATGATGTAACATTTTCATTTCACTATAGATACTTATACATTTAGCTATTTAAAAGGGTTTTTTGCAAGTTTTAGACATATCCAAGCTTTGGAGTAAGTCGAGTCTGACCAATTTCTTTACACAATACATATAAAATTTTGATTAGGGAGCCTATTTCTTCTAAGACTGGAGTGTTAATTGATCCTTTGTAACCCTTATCACATATTGTTGAAATATCCTTGAAAACCCCCTATCCCTCTTAGTTGATGGCTCCTTTGTAAATCTATATAAATTCATGCTAATCATGATGACTCCTTTACAACTCTATACAACTTCATTTGAATCATGATGGCTCCTTTATAAACCTATACAACTTCATGCTAATTTTGATTGATGCTTCATAGCCATATATAACTTCACACTAATCATGGTAGCTAGTGTCCTTTTCCATGTATAGCTTCTTGCTAATTATTGATGGTTCCTTTAAATCCCATTTCACTCTTTTTAGTTTTTTATATTTATGTTTATTAACATTATCAATTAGTTGTTGATCTTAATTTAAGATTAAAACCAAGTGCTATGCGTGAAATTTTGATGTTATAGGTATTGGCAATTGACACTCATCCGATGGATGTTGATGCTTGATTAATTGTTTAGGGTTGTCATTGATGGAAAATATTCTTTGTTTAGGGTTGTATTACCAAAGGTCATTCCTTCAACCACTAGATCCATAGTAGCCGCAATAGTCTCCATAAATATAGTGAATTTCACCCCACTCACCTAAACTTCACCCTCATCCCAAGATTTGGTGAATTGTTCAGACAGAGTAAGATTGTAACCCTTCACACCTTCAACATAGGTTACCAGATTCACCACCTTACTCCAAAGACCCCCATTTTTTCAAAACTTGTCACAACTATCTAGCTCCGTTTGGATGAGGTCCCCACCCTTGGTATGCATAGTAAAACCAAGTATAGGACTTAGAGAGGGATAGATAAAAATGGCTTTGGGAAAGAGACAACAAAGGGCGGTATTTCTAAAAGTGTAGCTATCAGATTATTTAACAAAATCGGTCCTTTCCAATAAATGATTGTAGTACAATGTGGCAAGGAAAGAGATTGAAAAGACAATAATAAAATATTTAATTCTCATTGGGATGATTATCTTCAAGGATCATGGCATGGAAAACCTTAGGTAATTTGTGTAGTGTCATCCAGGTTTTAAGGCCCTCGATAAAAGATCCTAAGTTTGCCAGCCTATCCACAATCTTATTTCCTTCTCTAAAGGTGTGATGATATATGATGTGGCCAAGAATAGAATTCATATCTTGGCACTTAGTGATTAGATACTTCACCCACCATGCTGACTTCACTTTCCCTTCTAACATCATAATTAAATTATTTGAATAACCTTCAAAGATTATTGGTTGGTAACCTTTGTCTTTCACAATAGTGATGCCAAAGAAAGCTGTCATTACTTCCACCATGTTGGAATTTGAGATCCTAGATTTGCCAAGTAAGCCACCATGAATTAACCCCTTATATCTTGATGATGATACCCCCATGCGCTTGACCTTGGTTACATTTAGAAGACCCATCAAAATTTAGTTTCAACCTTGACCGATGTTGGGGGTGGGGGGGAGGGGGACCATGTTGATTGCTTGTTTACATTGGCATGCATGGTTTATATTATTTCACATGCAAGTCAAAGTGCAGGGAAAAACCATAATGGTGAAAATTGCATGTATTACATTTTTTCCATCTATTTTATATTAAATTTGACATCTTTGTCCTAAATGCAATTTCTACCATCCAAATGAATTTGTCAATACTTGTTATTATGAGCCTAAAATATTGAATTTGTGGTGTTGGCGTGTTTTATAAAAAAGAAAGACCCTAAATCACTTTAAAATATCATTACAATGTATCTCTTCTAGTCTTCTATCACATCATTACATTCTAGAGAATTACATTAGCCTCAAAGATCCTAAGGACAACCTAGGAATTTTAATGGTTGCTTGAAATGTCTTTTAACCTACTTAAAGATATTAAATTAATGTTACTTTTAACCAATAATCTCAAACATCATCTCTCAAAAGTACAAATTCTAGCTAACAAAACAAATTCCTAATAATCAAAAGTGTTAAAATAATCTATAGTGTAGACTTCATTTACCCTCAGATCTAAGTTAAAACAATTATTTGATTAAAAAAAACATAAAATTCATTCATTACGATTAGTTGAAAGCTAAAAGTATGTCAATATTCATTCCTTATGCCTAATGTTCCTTTACATGACTTGAAATTTTGATAGTGTGGGCAAAAATGAGAGAAAGAATTCTTGGTATTTTTTAATCAAAAGTAGAAATTTAGAAGTATGAATTATATTTAAAATTTTATACCACTTTATTGTTTTGGTCCCACTTTTTATTCAAAATGAGTGCACTTTGACAAAAAAAATATGATACATGATTGACAAATTTAACCATGTGGGACATGTATCTTCATAGGTGTGCATGAACAGGAAAAGTCTAGTTACACTTGCTCATACATTCAAGCAAAAACTGTAAGAGAGTGGTCTGGTCTTGTCTCATTTTCTTTTGTATTTTATTTGATTCTAAAACACTTCTATTGTTATCTACAAGAATTCTTGGTACTTTTTAATCAAAAGTAGAAATGTAGAAGTACTAATTATATTTAAAATATTATACCACTTTATTGTTTTGGTCCCACTTTTTATTCGAAATGAGTGCACTTTGACAAAAAATTGATACTCGATTCACAAATTTGACCATGTGGGACATGTTTCTTCATAGGTGCGAATGAGTAGGCAAAGTCTAGTTACACGTGCTCACAAATTGAAGCAAAAACTGTAAGAGAGTGGTCAAGGTTTGTCTCATTTTTATTTTGTATTTTATATGATTCTAAAACACTTCTATTATTATCTATAAAATAAAGGCATTGGTTTTAGCTAGCAATTATTGGAATCCTAGTTTTAGTTTATGTAGGGCTTTTTATAGCAGGAGCCTATTTTTTTTACAAGCACTACTATACCTATAGGGTCAGCTTCAAGGTTACAAAAGAGTTGAGGCATAGAAACATACTCAATTCTTTGGGCTACTGCTACAACAATGTGAATACTTTCTCATCTATGGATACATGCCTAATGGGAACTTGCAGATGCCCTTCATGAAAAGGTTGCTCACAAAAAAATGTTACCAAATGGGGTTTCTAGGTATAATGTTGTTGTTAGAATTTCTTAAGGACTTTTCTATTTGCATCTATTTCAAAGAGAAATTTCTAGTTAGTGGGACTCGCTGCAAAACTTTTGGCATAAACGAGGATGTCACAATGAAAAGAATATCTCCGTGGCTAGTCAAGATACGAATGAGTATGTATCAAAATTGATTATAAATAGTCATATTATGCACTATAAGCTTGTCAGATTTTTGGTATGATTCCATATAAATGGTGATTTTCTTTTTCTCTACAAATTGCTCTCAAATGAATGTCTTGAAAAATATCCATTTCCAGGAATTTGGGGAGATGAAAGATTCTTTGAAGAGGGATTGAAGGGATAACATATCTTCATGAGGGTCAATATAAGTGCATTTTGCATAGAGACATCAAGGCCAACAATGTGATGCTAGATTCAAATTTCAATGTGAAGCTTGGGGATTTTGGTATTGTCAATGTTGGAGACTTGTTGATCTAAGTGTGTGATGTTGGCAATGTGTGTTGTCATTGATGTCAACACTAATATTTGGCAATATATTGTCACTTAGTTTGGATAGAAAGGAATGTGGTATTCTTTTCGATACCTCATATGACACAATGATGAGTATATGAGATGTTGGAGGTGTAAATTTTTATGGTACTTTTGAATAGATGGTGATAGTTTGTTTATTGGTGGTGCAGTTTACCCAAAGGCTTAATAACTGTTTGCATATATTTTTGGAGCTCATGAATTGTGTTTTGTCATATGTTCATATTGATGTGTTGAATTTACTTTCTTTGTAGAAGACTTTGTAATTATGTTGATTCAATTTCACCTTCAACAGTTGAAGGAAATTTTTCTAAGTGTTGAGTTTGTGAGTTTACTTATGTTTTTGGGTCAGTATTATGCTCTGCATTCTTCCACAGTGAATCTGTTTGTTGGGTAAAAGCACAATGGCGTGTCACACTTTTATAAAGGAACCAGCCAACACAACTAAAATTGTTTAACTTCGATTGTATAAAAGTGGCATTTCTAAATTGAATTTTGAAATGTTGTAAACTGATCAAATGTAGAAATATGAATGAGATTTATGTCTATTATTTTAAAAAAAATTTAGGAAAAAAATTGATTTTTTTTTTATAAATTCCAAGATAGATTTTTCATTGTTCAAAAATGCTGAAAATCAGGGGTTCTAGTCGGCATCACCAAAAAAAAAGAAAAACGGACAATTTTTTTTCCAAATAGAGAACATATATATGCAGTGTTAAAGAAAATAAAAAATTGATGTATATTATTCTCGTTATAATATTTTGAAGTCTAACATAGCTAAATTTGACAGTTTTCATTTGGCGTCACCTTTTGACTACTAAATTTATCATTAACAAAAAATGCTTTTCGAGAAGATTCTCTCATCTAGTGAAAAATATTTTTTTAATTTCTTTTAATATCATTTAATATATTTTTTTAATTTCTAATCAGCCTTTTTTTTAACTTTAAAAAGCTACTCGCAATGTTTAATTAATAAAAAAGATTTAAATTAATCAAAATACTAAAAAAATTATGTCTAGATTCATGACTTTGAGCTCTATAAAAGGGTATTTTTTGATTTTCGTAAAAAAATATTCTGCTTGAAGAAAAATTGAGCAAAAGTGAAAAGTTTAAAAAATACAGAGTTTTTCACCTTTTTTGTACCACTTCACATGACACATAGGCTAGTCCGACTGAACTCAATCTGGCTAGACTACCCTTATTTCAAATTATAAAAAAAGATTGGAATTTTTTTTGAATGGACTCATTTGAACTAAGGGAGTCCGACAAGACTCCCAACGCCATTTTGATGCCACGTAGGCACCATGTGGTGCCACACGGCTCGGGGGTAGTTTGGCCGGACTAAGTCCGACTGGACTCAATTCGACCGGAATACCCACAAATGGCCTAAAGTGTGACACAACTCCATGCTTATGCCCTGTTGTGTAGATCTAGAGTTTGGTTTGGTGATAGGTTTTATGCATGCTATCAATATTTTAGTTGTTTTAATTGCATACAAAATAAGTTAAACTTGTTTGATCCCTTAGTTCCAAATTGAAAGTATAGTTTCAGGTCATATGGAAGAATGCTCTACATTCTCTTGCATGGACAGTAGTGATGGTGCAGTTTTGAGAACATGTTATGGATAGTATCTTGGACACATAAAAAGTTTTTTAAGTCTTTTGGTATAATGTTGAAAAACTATTACTTGTTTTTGTCTACAGGTATTACAAAGTGCTTGTCAATTTTGTGATCTACTACTTGCATATTGATTTTCAGTGACTAGTTACCTTATGAGATGAATGGATAAGGATTATTGTTTGGTCACATATCTTCTTCGGTGATCTGCATTAAGTTTTGATAGTTGGTTATGTCAAAGATCAATCTTTGAGGAGCCATTATGTTGTTTGTGGCAGACCCACAATTTTCGTATGATTGTGGATGGTCTAGACCTATTCCTTTTATGTTGGAACACATTTTAATGGTGTATTATTATGATGTTAAGGTTGACTATGCTTTGGGTTGTTCCACAATCTATTTTGGTGAAGTTATATTATGTTTTTGGGCCAACTTATGTCTTTTCACACATCTCACTTTTTAGGTCCTATCTAGCTGACATAATAAATAGTTTTAGATGTTACAAATTGTATATATAAGGAAAGAAGTTAAAGAATCATTTATGAAAATATATTGTGTGTGTGTGTGTGGATAGTCTTTTCTATTACTACTGTTTGTGTATAAAGGTCAATGGTTTGAGTTCTTTGTTGCCTTTTATTTATACTAATATATTTATATTTATAAAAATTTATGTAAAAACTATTGATTAATATCATTATTAAGATAATTAAAAACAAATTCAATCTAGTTTTGCTCTGTATGGGTCTGCTATTAAAAACAAATCAAATCCAATTGTTGCATTTTAAAAATAAATCAAATTTAATTTATATTTTATACGGTGGGTCTGCTTTTTGTTTTCTTATATGGATTGCATTGACCTCCTACAAACCTTGTTGCCATTGTATATCACCTATTGATGTTGTGACCAACATTTACATCGGCAGGGGTGCAAGGGTAACATTGATAGAAAAGTACATGTAAGTTAACACGTTAAGGAGGTGTATTCTTTATTGTTTTAGCATTTGAAAAACATTTGTCTTACATATTTGCCTATAGTTAATTGAAAGAAAGATTTGTTAAAATTTCAGTTTTGAAGATTTTGTAGTTGATGATTACCTTTGCTTGTTTTTTTTTTTTTTTTGTAAAATTTTAACTATATTTAAATATATACTATAAGGGCTCTAATTTACACATGCCCTCTTGTGTAAATGATGTAACTGTTGGCATTTGCATGAAGATTGCATTAATGATATGTTATGTTGCCATTGATGTCAATTAACTGGTAATGATATTGTTGATATTGATGTTATTGTTGATATTGTCTTGTAATCGATAGGAAGAACTTTGTGAAGGATATTGTAAACCGGTATGTAAGTTTGTGAGTTGAACCAGTAACTAGTGTAAAAGGTTAAACCCTATCTATGTAATGTAACCAGTAAACCCTACTAGTTGTTTTTGTTAAACCCTAACCAATTAAGGTTGTTTTATTGGTTATTGTTGGTTTATGACTAGATGTTGAGCAGTAATGATGGTGACAAGTAAGGTCATTGTATGAAGACAAGTTCAAATTGTTTTGGCACATTTGTTTGTCTAGGGAATGAGCAAAGTGTATTGCATCTAATGCAAAGCACGTGATGATTTACTGAGCTCGATGTAGAGGTAATCAAGGAGCGGTTGAGGTTTTCTTGATTGATGTGTATAGATTGCTATGTAATCCAACGATCATACTTATACTGACTTGTTTGTAATCGCGATGAGAGAATTAGGTTTTTGTTGTGTTATCGACCTAACTGATTTGTATTTAAGGTCAATGATGTTGTCTAGTTGAAAGAGTTGGTAGAGATCAGTTGAATGTGTGGTTGCCAAATCAGATAATGAGTTTGTAGTTTGAGTAAAGGCAGATAGGAGCTTAAAAGGATCTGAGCAAGTGTAGCTCTATTCAGACAGATCAAGCAAACTCCTATTGTTTTCTAACAATTACAGCAGAAACAAAATCCCCTAACCGGGTAAGCTCTAACAAGCTTGGTTACTTATTAAATCCTCTAACAAGGTGATCCATTAGATTGAATTTTCAAATCCTCGACTGAGGTTACTCCTTACAGCGTATTTTCTTCTAACAAGGCATTTGTAGTCAATCCCTTATCTGGAATAGGATCAATTCTTAACAGGACTTTTGTAAAAGCTTTAACAGGCTTGGCTCCTAACAGGGAAAACTTAAGAAGAGTTCAGATATTATCTTGTGAGTACCATCTCACCGTGGTTCTTACCTATTTGGGTTTCCATGTCAAAAATACTTGTGTCATCTGGTGAATGTTTTTGTGGTTATGATCTTGTGGTCAATTTGATTAACTACTTAGCTATTTTTGATAAGGCATGATAACCAGAAGCATTGAGAAATGAAGTATGTTGACATATGATAAATAATTTGGATGTTTACAAGTTAAATGTTGTTTACTGTTAAATTGTTGTAATAGTCAACCGATTTTCTTCTGAGTATTTATCTTGACAATGGTATTTTATTGATAAGTTTACTTTGTGTGATTGAGATTGAGTTTGGGAAAGTTTGTACCAGTTTTTCTATTTACTGATTCACCCCCTCCCCTCTCAGTAATCTACCAAATACTTATTCTTTCATCATACCATCAACAACATTTTCATTTCACTATAGATACATATACATTTAGCTATTTAAAAGGGTTTTTTGAAAGTTTTAGACATATCCAAGATTTGGAGTAAGTCGAGTCTGACCAATTTATTTACACAATACATATTAAATTTTGATTAGGGAGCCTATTTCTTCTAGGACTGGAGTGTTAATTGATCCTTTGTAACCCTTATCACATATTGTTGAAATATCCTTGAAAATCCCCTATCCCTCTTAGTTGATGACTCCTTTGTAAATCTATATAAATTCATGCTAATCATGATAACTCCTTTACAACTCTATACAACTTAATTTGAATCATGATGGCTCCTTTATAAACCTATACAACTTCATGCTAATTTTGATTGATGCTTCATAGGCATATATAACTTCACACTAATCATGGTAGCTAGTGTCCTTTTCCATGTATAGCTTCTTGCTAATTATTGATGGTTCCTTTAATTCCCATTTCACTCTTTTTACTTTTTACATTTTTGTTTATTGACATTGTCAACTAGTTGTTGATCTTAATTTAAGATTAAAATCAAGTGCTATGCATGGAATTTTGATCTTATAGGTGTTGGCAATTGACACTCATCCAGTGGCTGTTGATGCTTGATTAATGGTTTAGGGTTGTGATTGATGGAAACTCTTCATGAGATTCCTATTTGGTAATTACGAATCTTGATATTCAAAAGAGGATGTGAACCGGTAGCCAGTTAACCTGTATTTCAGGTTGAGCTGAGCAGTTTTGGTCCGGAAGCTTTCCGGTGATTGCAGTGTTATGAATCATGTATAGGGTGATTGGGCTGATATAGAGACATAAATTTATCACCTATTTGGTGATCCACATTTATCTTTGGTGATCCGGTGAAGTTGACATATGACTACATGTTACATTAGCAGACTGACTTGGTGAATGATCTATTTTGTGACTGCGGATATATAAGACCGGTGCATAAGATCTTTTGATGTGTGGTATTAATGATATGTGAGCGAGTGGTGATTAAAAATCCTTTGTAGAATAGTTTCACTTGCGTATTCTTGATCCGGTAGCTGACCGAGATAAGAAACGGAGGAGAGGTTTAGAGAAGATATAGTTAGAGATTTGGCACTTAACCAAAGCTCATATAGGCATTGTTAGATGCTATTTTTAGAGTTCTTTCATTGTATTTTATCATTGTAGTTGATCAATAAGGTAGTGAGCCTTCTTGAGGTTGTAGCCCTTATTGTATTTGAGTAGTGAGCTCTAGGCAGTGTGCCTGAATGCTTGTGCCTTTCCCATATTGTAATATTATTTTTCTACTGGCCATAGTAGAATAATATTATGGGTTCAAATCCCACCATGGTTTTTCCCATTTTGGTTTTCAGGTAAAATATTCTGGTGTTATGATTTTGTGGTTGGTTATTTTGTGTTTATGTATTTCAGTTTCATGTTTATGCTTCTAATGGTTTAAAGATAAGTCATAAAACTCATTAACCGATAGATCACCGATTCACCCTCCCCCTCTCATTGATCCCTGATTTCAACAATAGGTACATAGATGGAGTATTCATTGCAAGGAGCATCTATAGATCATTATTATTATGCAAGTTATTTTATTATGTACCTATTATTTACTTTTATATTGATTGCTTGTTTTGATTAGTTAAATTGGTAGAGGCTTGGACTATTACATAACAAATACATAGACAAAATAGTGAGAAAGCCATGAGACTCATGAAGTGAGAACACAAAACCATAGTAACAACTGCCAAAAAAGAACAAAAACCAATGGACATCCAAAAATAGATGCAACAAAACCCAAAGATAGATGAGATTAAAGATTAACAGAATAAAAAAACCACAGATCCACCCCCATTGAAGGCACAAATCGATGACCTACTTGGTGGGGGCTTCTTAATCTTCCAATCTTGACTCATAGCCTTCACCTTATCAGAGAAGAAGAGTCATTTGTTGGATCCTTTGCTAGATGAAATAACACGTGAATCCAGAGTCACTTTCACCTTGGACATTGACCCCTCCAACCCTGTACTAGGGGAAGAGTCCAAATGCCTCTTCTTTTGAACCTGCTTCTTCTCAATCTCCTCTCGGATAGCTTGTAGGTTTTTTGTATTCCTTTTAAATATTTCACTTCTCTGCACAATCACATCCTCCATTTTTTTTAGGCACATCTAGTTGCTTTCCTCCATTGCCTTCATTATTTCCTTCTTGTCCTCTTTCTAGTCAATCTTCTCATACAGCCCCTTCAATTATTCTTCCATTCCTTCCCATTTGTCTAAATTATCATCCAAATCATTAGCCACTTCTCAAACTTCTCAAGCTCTAGAATCTACTTCAGTGATGGCTTCCAATCTATTAAATTTCTTCACATAGACAGGGAAGTCCCATTTTCTTGTTGATTTCACCAATGGGGGGTGGGGTAGAAGGGGTACCCTCTTTATTAATAGGGTTATCTGGGGTCCACTTTGACACAATAGAACAAAAAGGAGGTAGAATCCTTAGAGGCAATCTCCACATCATTCTCCTCTTCAACAATACTTACAACACTGGTATGGGCCAAGGGGTTTTTAGATTTATCCATTTTGCCAGGGTTAACTTGGGTAGGGGTCCCTTTAGGTTTAGGAGTAGGGCCAATCTCTTCATATTCTAAGATGTTTGAAATCTCAATGCATAAAGAAGGGCCAAAAGGGTTAAAAGTTGGGCTAATGGTAGGGGTTAAGTTTAGATGAAAAGTATAAAGTCGAAGGATATGCCCATAGTGCAAGGGAAGGACATCTTTGGTTTTTCCCACAACTACAGTTTGAGAAATAGATGAGAAAACCCAATACAATAAATTCATTTTCAACCCATACCTTAAATGGTTAAGCATGGGTAAAAGTTGTGAATGGAAGCATTTGAACCTCCCATCCAAGGTGATGAGCTTCATGAGGAGAAATGCCACCTCTTTCCATATTCCACATAAGTTGTTCCCACTAGGTAAGTGCAAGAAGTTGTGTCCACTTTTTGGCCAAAAACTGGAAGTTTTTTCCCTTTTTTTTCAATTTTGTCCCGTTTGACCTAAATATTTGAGGCACTTAAAGGATGATTCTTGAAAAAATTCAGTAATAGAAAATGCAGTGCTTGAAGTCTACTTTCCAAATATGAATTTTTTTTCAATACCCAGATCTTAAAAAGGAAGTTTGAATAGGAATTAGTAAAACCTACAGTTTAAAAGTCACTTTTTAGGACCATACCATGCCCGTGTACGACAAGCATGATTTGACCTAAATGAAACTATTTTTCTTTATCCTTTTGGGAAAAGATCTATAACTCACTCATCTTTGATGAGGATATTTGTTTGTAATTTTTTTCCATATATTATTTTTTGTGTTATTTTTTAATTGGGCATAATCACTGTTTTGAAAAATCCGCGTGTACGGCAAGCATAATTTGACCTAAACCTAACATTAAAATTTTTTTTTTCTTAAACTCTATAGATTTGTCCGAAGTTTGATGCCATATAATTGTTTTTAAAAAAAACTTAAAGACAAAAAAGTTATTAAAATTTTAAAAAAACATGTTATTTCAAGTTTATGGATCTCTTTCATTAGAAACTATTTTAAAATTAAAAATATTGATCCATTCTCTTAAAAAAATATATATTTGGAATCTAGATAGTGTGTACTATAATGGGTTTTTGTTGTTTAAAAAAATTCTGAAAATTAGGTGTTCAGATATATTTTTGAAGTCATTTTTTTGTATGAAGCTTGATTTAGGCTTGAAGTTGTAGGTCAAACCAGTTCCGAGTCTCAGGTTCGGCTTTCTGAACCATTTACCAAGCCTAATTCTGAACCTACAAGTGGGCCCCAAAAAGAACTTTTTACAAATGGGATCCCGTGTTGAGAACAAGATCCCGTGTTGAAAACGGGATCCCGTTATTTATTGCAAATTATTAAAAAAAAAAAAAGCAAACGGGATCCCGTTTCAAATTAAAACGGGATCTCATTTGCTTTTACCATTAATTTTTTTTTTTGAATTATATAAATATATGATCATTTAACATAATAAAACATGTCGATTCAAATGTGCGAGTTTTTAAATGATATATTATGATCTAGTTGTCCTTTGGATGCTTTTTGGTTGCAATTTGAGATCCATTTTTTGAAGGTGGCATTTATTGCATGAGTTTTTAGTCATGGGGTCTAAACAACGTCAGAAGAAGAAACAAAGGAGGAAATTGACCGTCGAGGAAATTCAAGAAGAACGAGAGAAGGAGGCCAAATGTCAAAGGGATAGAAGAATGACGATTCGACAAATGAATAATCTTGATGCTTCTGGATCCACAACAATGGAAGAGACAAACATTCAAGATGATACCTTGGGGGATCAGATGGACGTAGATGATGCAATTATGGATGATGATGATGTGAATGAAATAATTATGAAGAATATTCCAAGTACAACATCCTCAAATCTAGGTACATCTTCAAATTATCCAGGTACATCTTCAAATCCTTCTCTGCAAGACATGGATAATGCGATTATAGGTGATCTTCATATTGCTGATTTAGTAGAAGCTGGATATACCAATGTTGAGATTGATGAATTGTCCATGAAAATGAAAACCTTCATGTTGGTAGAGATGAAATTTTTTTGAATGTTGAAACTGAAAATCCTTTTGAACATGGTGAAAATGAAAATCCTCCAATTGTTGAAGATCAAGGAAACTTTTTTATAAAAATTGAAAAAAATGTTTTGGATAATCTTCCTGGTAAGATTTCTTGGAGACAGATAAGAACATATGCCAATAGAATATACAAAGAATTTTTTTATCGAAAAAAACTTGCAATTCAATGTCAACTTATGATGCAATTGATGAGAATGTGGAAAATGAGAAAAGTGATGAAAAAAATAGGCATCTATGTGAAAGCATCAAAAAAAGATGAATCTGTTAAGCATGTTATGTCTACTGTTGCAAGTGCCATTGAACCTATTGGTACAACGAGTCGATCTAAAGATAAGAATGTGACACGACGAGCTATAACAACTACCATAGTGAATAAAGAAACCTTGAATAAAAGGATGGTAAGCAACATTAGTGGAATTTTAAAGATGCATCCTAAAACATTGGTTAGAGCAGCTAAAAGAAGAGAAAGTATTGAAAGTGATCCAATCAACCAAAGTTGGAGTTTTAGTGGTAGACTTTGCAGGTTAGATATGAAATTGAATATTGAAGTGAAATCTTTGGTTGAAAAGTTTTGGCATGATAATACAAGGGTATCATCTAATGTTAGAGATATTCTAAAGTTGAGAGTGGGGTGTAAAATTCATGACCCTCATCCAAAACACCTATTAGACACAACTCAAACTGAATTTTATAGAAATTTTTTGGATGAAGTTTTGTTACCTAGAAATATCACTATAAGTCGAAGATCATTTGAAAAATGCAAGCCCTGGTATGTGAAAATTAACAAGCAAAGAGTCTCTTGTTGTTGTAAAATGCACGTGTAATTTCATTACTATTATGATGTTTTTCAATACATACGTTGTGTTTTGCATAGTAACATGCTTATCCAGGAATGTGGTATTGATATGCCACCTGAATCAATCAAAGAATTTGTAGCAAGTTTATTTTATTAAATAACTAATGGACAATTATTTTATTTACATTCATGTATTTCTAGACAATGTTCTAGTTGTGGCAATTTTTCATCACTAGTAGAATGTATGCATGAGAGTAGTGAAATTGATTTTGGACAACAACTAGTGGATGCTAGAAGATTTAGGAATGTTGAGTATCCCTTAAAGGATGGGAAAATAGGAAAGTGTGTCAATTTAATCACAGAGAAGGTTAGTGTACATGCATTCATGTCATAATTTAAAAGTAAGATTGTACCAAAATATGTGACACACTCTTGACATGCTAGATGGCTTGATTCTCAATTTTGCACATGTAGAAATACATTTCTAGTTGCAAGTATACTATTAGTGGTGGACTTTGCAGAAAACTATACTCTTAAGCCACAAGAGGAAATTCAATCTCAATATTACAATTCCACTCAAGTTGCAATTTTTGTTCATATTTTTTATAGACACACAGATGATAGCACAGAGGATGATAGAAATATCATAAGGGAGTATCATTTCTATGTGAGTGATAATAGGATGCACTCGTCAGAGTTTGTTCAATATTGTTTTAGCATATTCTACAGAAATATAAGAGAAAGAGGAATCCAGATGACAAAACATCTTATATGGTCAGATAATTGTACTGGACAATTCAAGAATACTCGAATGTTTTATTGGTTAAGCAGGGCTCACAAGGAATACAATATCCAACAAATATGGAGTTTTTTTGAAGCTGGACATGGAAAAGGAGAACATAATGGAGCTAGTGCATGTGTTAAAAGAATTCTTGCTAGAGAGCAATTAAAATTTGAAGATAATGTAAAATTTAAAGATGCACGTGCAATTGTAGATTGGTGCAACACAACCTTATCTACTGGATCAAGTGTGAACTCTACAATTCAAAGATTCTTTTGGTTAGTTGAAGAGGAAAACATTGTGTTGAAACTTGATTGTGAGACAATTAGCAGATCAACAAAATGGCATTCATTTAAGAGTTCAAATGCAAGCACATGGACTATATGGATAAGGGAACTTGCATGTTTTTGTCAGTTTTGTATTTCAAGTGATTCTGATGTATGTGAGAATACTGAATGGGTTGAAGATTGGAATCAAAGATCCTTGACTCCTACTCAAGCACAAGATCAGATTAACACAATTGAAGATAATGATGAACTGTTTGCATCAGATGATTATGATCGTGTTTCAGACCTTGTACAGAAAGGTAATCATTTTTTATTATTTTGTTGGCCATTTAATAAAATTAGTTTCAAACTTTTTTATATTTGGTGTAAATTAAAAATGACATTTTTTAAATTCTAAATTGTGATAATTTATTAATTTTTTGTTTGTCTAGGACATGTGTATGTTGTTGTTGCACCTGAGGACAATGAAGAGGAAACATAATATTGTTTGGCTCGATGTGTTGAGACTAAACACAAACTAGTTAATCCTCGAGAAGATGATGATGGTTTTCATTATCTGACTAGTTCAGTGGTAGTTGTTGGAACTTGGCTAAGGAAATATTTGACAAGGAAGAATGGTTTGCCTGCTTTTGAAGATTATGAAACACATAAGAAGATAATACACTACTCACATTTGATTGTTGCAACAAATATACAACTATTGAGATATTGCGGAAAACCTAGTAATAAAAAGTTGTGGACAATTTCTATGGAAGATCACAAGACAATTATAGATGCTTTGGAAAAAAGAGAGGATGCAGATGGTACAATGGAATAAGTATTTAAATAAAGAGGTATGTATACATGTTAAATGTATGTATGTATATATTGTGTACATGTATAATTTCTTTTTATTACATACCATTTGATCATATAGATGGTTTAAATATTATTGTTTGATATATATAGGCCCATCCCCTTATTGAGAGCTCTTACACAATTGTCTTACATTTAATGGAATAAGTATTTAATATATAGAGGTACGTATACTTGTTTTAAAATTATGTATGTCTTTTGAAATGATTATACTTGCTTTAAAATTATACTTCAAATGATCATCTTTTAAGGCACATGTCCTATTTCTAGTTTGATCCCCTTAAGCCACATGTCCCAATCGTACACCCATCCCCTTAAGCCAAGTCATGTCCTAATCAATTAATCTCCCCTTAAGCCATGTCCTATAATTTAGTTCAAATGATCCTCTTTTAAGGCACATGTCCTATTTCTAGTTTGATCCCCTTAAGCCACATCTCCCAATTGTACACCCATGCCCTTAAGCCGAGTCATGTCCTAATAAATTAATCTCCCCTTGAGCCATGTCCTATAATTTAGTTCAAATGATCCTCTTTTAAGGCACATGTCCTATTTCTAGTTTGATCCCCTTAAGCCACATGTCCCAATCGTATACCCATCCCCTTAAGTTGAGTCATGTCCTAATCAATTAATCTCCCCTTGAGCCATGTCCTATAATTTAGTTCAAATGATCCTCTTTTAAGGCACATGTCCTATTTCTAGTTTGATCCCCTTAAGCCACATGTCCCAATCGTACACCCATCCCCTTAAGCCAAGTCATATCGTAATCAATTAATCTCCCCTTGAGCCATGTCCTATAATTTAGTTCAAATGATCCTCTTTTAAGGCACATGTCCTATTTCTTGTTTGATCCCCTTAAGCCACATGTCCCAATCATACACCCATCCCCTTAAGCCGAGTCATGTCCTAATCAATTAATCTCCCCTTGAGCCATGTCCTATAATTTAGTTCAAATGATCCTCTTTTAAGGCACATGTCCTATTTCTAGTTTGATCCCCTTAAGTCATGTCCTATTTTGGTTTTTTAAATTAAATTTGACTTAGTTAATATACATGCATTTAATAAATGATTTCTAATTAAGTTTTGATTAATTTTTTTTTTTGTGCATGTAGGTACATCTTGTTACCAGGCTTTTAATTGTGGAGATCTAATTTAAAATCTCTAGATTGCTTTTGAAACCGTGGAGATCTAATTTATCTAGATCGCTTTTGAAACTGCTTTAAATGTCTTAGATTGGATCAAACTTATATAATACTTTAGATTTCAGAATATTGAGTTAGACTTTAATATATATATATAGATTTAAGACGTGTGGATCTTGAAATTTTTTAATTTGAGATACATGGATGAAGCTAAATTATTATATATTCAAGAGATGCACCTGGATTAAACTTTTTTATATTTAAGCTTTTAGTATGTATATATGTGTGCATGTACATGGTAATTTTAGAAATTATCAATTGCTTTGAATTAATTTTTTAATGTATACAACATTTGTGTGTGTCAACATGTGTTATTTGGAAAAATATCAAAATTGCAAGTGTTTTATTTTTAATACATGATATATATGTACATGTGTACAAGTGTGCTATTTTTATAAATATCAATTCCTCATGTGTGTATATGTGTTCAATTGCACTTGCTATTTTGAGATGTGGATGAAGCTCTAAATTATTATATATTCAAGAGATGCACCTAGATTAAACATTTATAAATATCAATTGCTCATACTACATATATGTGTTCAAAATTACACTCGCTTCATTTATTTTTAATCTATTTATTTAGTTTTAGTATCATGTAAGTACACATACACATACATATATAGATTTAGATTAAAAATAAATGAAATTTACATATAGCTTGAGATGATTATAAATAAATAAATATATGTATAAATATAGTGTCCATGAAACACTTGTATGTATGTGTACTAGAGAAGTGAACACTCCAACGTAAAACATATATATATATATATATATCACATGTACAAGCACTACATATATGCATATCAAGTCTAGATGTGTGATGATCAACAAGTCCACATGTGGTCAACATGAAATATAATCAAAGTGTACGTGCAAAATAAACAAGTCCATGTGTACATGCAAAATAAACAAGTCCCAGTGTGTACACATGTACACACATGTATGTAGCAAGTCCATGCTCAAAAAGAAATATATAATCAAAGTGCGCAAAATAAACAAGTCCCATGGGATGGAATGATCAAATATCAGTAAACTACATGAAACATGTAACAAATCTAGCTCTTAAAATGAAGACGGTTGTAAGCCCTAAATATGATCTAGATTCCTCTTCAAGCCACATGGACGAAGAGGAGAAGATCCACTCTGCAAGACAAAAATGTTCAAGTTTCTGAGAGTTCTACGTAGTTCATGTTCATATATATATTTAAAAAAAATTTAAAAATTTCAATTATAAGTTCAGTAGCACATACGTGTACATGAGTAGGCCCATCTCCTCTAGACTCTACTAAGGGCTCTGTATCTCTAGGTGCTATAGGGGCAGTCGATGACACTAGTATCTCATGCTATATATAGTACATGAACACACACACACACACACACACACACACACACACACACACACACACACATATATATAGATCAAGATCAATTGATGATTTAAAATAGAAATATAGATCTAATTTATATTTAAAATGTTCATTTTGAGCTAGAGATAATTTAATGTTCATATGCACACATACCTAACTCAGATCATCTCCTTTAGGCATTACAGTATCCGGGGCGACATACAAAAAAATTGAGCCACTATCAACAAGATCCTATAAGGTATTTAAAAAAGAGTTGCACGTGTCAATTATATGTATCAATTAATTTAATTTTTAAATAAAATATGATTTTGAAACTTGTATCAATTTTTTTAAATTTAAATCAACATTAAATACCTGAAATGACGACGATGTCTGTAGAAAACTATCAAGAGGATCAGGATGATCATATGGCCATCTGGATGTAAACTCACCCTGATGGTCGTATCCACCTGTACAACAAAATTAATTAAATCTAGATATTAAATCAAATGTACATTATGTTTATTTATTTATTTAAAATATTGAATGTAAGTTTGATGAACAAAATTAATTAAATCTCTCTCTCTATATATAAATTAAGATAGAGTGTCAATGTACCGAATCTCTCTACTCATCCACAACAACCGATGCTGGAGGAGCTGCACTCACCACAGTGGCAGATGGGTAATCCGACGTGGAAGTTGGTGTCATAGTGGCCCCAAACATGGGCTGGAGACATGTAAATGTGTAAAGAGTGAAGATATATAGATAGAGAGATCTATATAAATTATGTATATATATATATATAACTACAAACTGTACATGTATGTACTAGATCTCCTTGTACCTGTTTACCACGTAAATCATGATCTATGGGATGATCATCGACAAAAAGAAAATCAACATATGAACAAATATTATCATGATCAGTGGATGCTCCTCGTGCAACTGAAGAGGATGGACCATGATGTGAACTCGAAGCAAGGTTTGGACCATCACAAGGCCCATAGCATAGTTGATGGCAACTCATACAAAAATGAGGTGTTGATGTACGTGGAATGGCTGTACTCATGTCAACATCATCCTCACCAGTGTCAATGTCGCCACGGTCCAACAAATCGGCTGTCTACTGACTAAGGCTACCAGTGAGTGAGGTCAATGAGTCCAATGTGGATATAACAGAACGCTGATGAACAAGCATAGGAGCCACAATGGTCTGGCAATGGGCAGGTCTATTGGGGTCAATACGTGCCCCCAACCTATCCTATGGCATGCCACCACCAACACCTTGGAATGATCTTATATCAAAATAATTGGGCTTTAAACCCAAAACAAACTCTGCATATAATTTTCTCAAGAAGTATAAAGGGCACTCTAAGTTGGCATGTGATGGAGTATCAAATACCATCTGCCATCGATCCCAAAAATTATCGGCCATGCCTCGATGTGTACACCACCCCATGGATATGTGGGATTTGTTTGGTGGAATGGGTTCACCTGTGATGGGGTTTAAAAAATATGGAACAAGGTGAGATTTGTCTATTCTTAGGTTCAAAATATCCTTATAGGAGAGGCCATCAGAATAAAACCAGCGTCTCTCCTCTCTCCATGCTTGATGTGAATCAAGCTCTGCATCTATAGACCTAACTGCATCAATAACTTTTTGCATCTTCGATGCAAAACAGTGCATGTCTGGGGATATATGTGGTGCTCTAAGGATCTCATTAACTTTCCCTTGTATGAAAACAACATTCTCATCAATAATGGCTCGAAATCGACCCTCAACAGAATTAGGAGGTGGAGGATGATGATCGGGTGGGGGTGGGGGTGGAGGAGGGGGTGGGGGTGGAGGTGGTGCACCATGGGCAAGGTCATCTGGCGGGGGGGGGGTTGCTCAGGCCCTGTTTCATTAAGCAAATCTTCTATATCAAACAAATCCATGTGATGATGTGTATGTAATCTGAGCTCTGCATATATATATACACATGTACACATGATACATTTAATTAAAAATCAAATAAGAATTTAAAATCTAATTTTTGAAACTAAAACATGAAATTAAATTATAAATAATTTTAAAATATGTACAATCTACATATATATACATTGTAAACATATATATACATATTCAAACTTTACAAACAGATAAATGATAAAAAATTACATGTATACATATGAAATCAAGAACATGTAGGATTTTATATATAATATATATGATCATGTACATAAGAATTTAAAATTTAACATCTACATGAAAATGTTTATAATTAATCATCAAGTGACACACATGACTTAAGGGGATTGGCCTACAGTTAGGACACATGGCTTAAGGGGATCAAACTAGAAATAGGATAATTTTGGCTTAAGGGGATAGGCCTAAATAGGTCGTAATTAAATTTTGTAATTAACCATTTAAGACACACGACTTAAAGGGATTGTCCTAACTAGGACAATTGACTTAAGGGGGTAGGCCTAATTAGGATCTATGTTAATAGATTGGCTTAAGGAGATAGATTGAATGTATGTTAATAGGAGAATTGTCGTAATAGTATGTTAAGAGGCCCATATGGTTGTAAATATAGCTGATTTAATGTACTTAGAATAGTAATTTCAAATTCAACATCTACAAACTATAGGATGTATGTGGCTTAAGGGGACAAGCCTAAATTATAGGATGTACGTGCATTTCCTAACTACATGTGTCTTAAGGGGACATGGTCAAAATTAAATTACATTTGATCATAATTAAGTTTAATAAATTGAATATATAGTTAATAGGACCTAATTCATGCTATTTAATATATATGGCATTTAATAATATATATAGTTAATAGGTCCTAGTATGTCAAAAGGGGAATTGTCATAATAGTATGTTAAGAGGCTCGTATGGTTGTAAATATAGTTAATTTAATGTACTTAGAATAGTAATTTCAAATTTAGCATCTACAAATTATAGGATGTATGTGGCTTAAGGGGAGAGGCATAAATTATAGGATGTATCTGGCTTAAGGGGACAGGCCTAGAAATTATAGGATGTACGTGCAACATTTCTTAATTACATGTGTCTTAAGGGGACATGGTCGAAATTAAATTACATTTGATCATAATTAAGTTTAATAAATTGAATATATAGTTAATAGGACCTATTACATGCTATTTAAGAGGCCCATATGGTTGTAACTAGTTAATTTCATGTAAGTTTAGAATAGGAATTTCAAATTTAGCATCTACAAATTTTGTAATTAATCATTTAAGACACATGACTTAAACGGATTGGGCTAATTAGGATGTATGTGGCTTAAGATGATAGGCCTAATTAGGATGTATGTGGCTTAATACCATCTGCCTAGATTATAGGATGTATGTGGCAAGTAAACGAAAGAAGATTTACTTTAAATATAGGACACACATGTGGCTTAAGGGGATCATTTTATAAGGTCCTAGTATATACATATAGTTAATAGGTCCTAGTATACATTTTAAAATGTCCTAGTATACATATAGTTTATAGGTCCTAGTATACATATAGTTAAGGGGATCATTTTATAAGAAGATTTAGTTTAAATATAGTTAATATGTCCTAGTATACATTAAAATGGGTATGATTGTAATAGTATGTTTTAAGAGGGGTATAGTCATAATTAGTTAATTAGTTAATTTCATGTACTTAAGACACCTGACTTAAGGGGATGGACGTATGTACACAATATAGGAGATCTTATGTGGTCAAATTGGGTCATAAGGGGTACATGTTGTGTACATAAATGTTAAGAAGTGGCATGTGTGTGACATGCCTTTAGGACCACATTGTGTTGTAAGGGGTCACACATGTGTTCTAACGCATGCGTGACCCCTTAGGACCACATATGAGCCCTTTTAACATCCTATACTTAGTGTATGTAATATACCCAACTACTAGGATGGTAAAAGGGGTCATATGTGGTCCTAAGGGGTCACACATGTGTTCTAACACATGTGTGACCCCTTAGGACCAGATTATGACCCATTAGAACAGAATGTGGTCCTAGTAAAGGCTCGTCACACACATACACACATTCTAACTCAAGGTATAATATAGACATGGCCCAAACTAAATTATAGGACAAATGTGGCTTAAAAGGGGAATGAATTTGAAAATAGGAGATGGCTTAAGGGGATACACACATGTGTTCTACAATGTACATGTGTGACCCCATGGGATCATGCATAGTGTCCTATGGGGTCACACATGTACATTAGAATGTGCATGCATGACCCCTTAAGACCACATACATGACCCCTTTGGACACTATGGCTGATCCTATGGGGTCATATGTGGTCGTAAGGAGTTGGACATGATGTGATCCTATGTGGTCATAGGGGGTATTGTAGCGTCCTAAAATTGTGACACTTGCAATTTCGACCGCATTTGGGTCTTCACGATGGCGATGCAACACGGAACCTGAATGGAGACCCCAAAACTTGTTCATGACATCAAAAACTGCATTTTCTAGCACCCTGGCTTGATCCTCCTTGCACCCTGCTGTCCCTGGAGGTGGGACCATGGCACCCAGCGCCCTGGTCCTTCAGGACTAGGGCGCCTAGCACCCTGGTCCCCCAGGACCATGGTGCCCAACGCCCTGGTCCCTGGCCCTATTTTGGGTCCGGTCTCTTTTTGGGGCTTCGGGTCTTTAAGTTTGCAAATTGGAAAATAACCTTTCCTGGTCGGCCTAAGGTCGGAAAAATTAGTCTATCAACCCTAATTGGCAAGTATATAAACTACATTTCCTCTCCCATTTGGAGGAGGAAGGAGATATGTGTACAAGACGCGGAAACGATATTCAAACATTCAAGCATTCAAGCATTTCCTTCAAGCAATTGATCATTCTAAGTCTCCATTCAAGGCTAAGTGTTGCATTCAAGACAAGGATTCAACCATTGAAGAGAAGATCACATACAACATACAACATACAACAACATCTACACCTTCGCATGTAAGAATACAAACATTCTTACAACAAGGTACTAGTACTTGTTTTACATTACAATCATTTACATTTACAGCATTCTCATTTCTTGGTTAATTCCAAAACTGGGGTTTGACCTAAAGGCAAAACCCTCATCCCTAACCCCCCAATCATCCTCTCTTTTCTGTGTGTAGGTTGCAGGTACGCGGCTGTAATTGAAGATCTGGAATCCTTGTGCAGAGACGAACAGATCCCCCTTCGTTTCGCGGATTTTTCGGAGGACCGTGTGCACGCCGGGCGCCATTGTCCCATCAACTTTCGCTCAAATTTGCAGAACAGCACCGTCTCAACATTTTACTACTAATTCCAGGTCCGCAGCTTCATCCCATATCCCTATCTCTGTTTATAAGCGAATCTTTCCTACTTTACATGCATTCCTAGTTCAATCTTTCTATCTACATTTCTTTACAAAAGAGGGTATCCTTGCTATCTTACCCCCTGAAACTCATATAGAATCCAATCTTGCATTGCGTGGGATTGGATCTTGTGGGTTTCAACCCCTCTTTTGAATGTAAAGTCTCTCCTAAGTGAAAACTATCAACCCTAGTGACTCTCCCTTCTCTCTCCTTGGAGTTGGGGAGGGGAGAACGACTAGGGTTCGATTTTTCCGCTTTACATTTTGGTGAACCCGACGTGAATCGAACATGCAACCTTCTGATTATTCATGGTTAGATCTGAAAATTTTGCTTCCTTAATTACATTTCCATGTTTGATCTTTTGCAAATTTTAGAGGTTGATTGCATAAAAACCCTAAAATTTTCTTTTATGTAATTAAACTTGTGAAATGTTTAATTGTTAATGCTTGTTTTAGATCTACCCTTCTATTGCAAATTGTCAATTCATATTTGTGCTTTAATTCTGAAAATTAAGTGGTTAAATGTCAAAACCCTAATTTTTAAAACCTTCTTGATTCAACCTTTGACTGATAATTTCACTAATCAAAACACTTCCAAATCGGCTGTAACTTTGGATTCCGCAATAAAATCACAATATCTTTCATCCCTGAAAATTTGGAAAAAAGTTGCGAGGACCGTGTGCACCCCGAGCGCCATCGTCCTCGACATTTTTTCTGAAATTTCGGGAGCTAGATCTTACTGTATTTTTCTGCTAAAATCCAGAATTTTGGCTGATTTTATCAATTTTAACACCTTCAAAATTAAAGTCAAAGTTGGTCTAGTGATTGCTTGGATTGAGGCTTCTAATCATTCAAAAATTATTGAAATTAAAATTCATATCAAAATTGTGTTTCTTATAGTCCTAAATCTGAAAAGTGTGTTAGCATTCATTCGAAATTTCAGTGCTTTATTCGAATTTTTACAATTTGTGACTTTTGAAATTAAGTGTTTAATTGCAACAACCTTGATTTCCACTTTCCAAATTCGAATTTTGCATGAAATTGAGTCAATTTTTAAATTTCAAAGCTTGCATTGCTTTCAATATTCCCTCTAAAATCATAAAATTCAAAATTTCAGTTTCCCTCTCTTTTTCAAAATTCAAATTTTGCATTTTTCAACAATCTTGGTAGGGTTCAATTTTGAGATTGCAACTTTAATTTGGCCTATCTACAGATCGTAAAATCACTCAATTTTTTCAGATTAGCTTTAAAATCATCATAACTTTCATCCCTGAAAATTTCGAAAAAAGTTGCAAGGACCGTGTGCACTCCGTTCGCCACGGTCCCGGACTTTTTTTCTGAAATTTCGGGAGATTGTCCTGATTGCATTTAACAGCTTAAATCTAGGAGATTGGCTGATTTTATTGAAATTTGCTACCTCTAAAATTCAAAATCTTCTCTCTCTCTTTAGTGCATGAGTTTTACAACAATAAGCCCTACTTACACTATTCCCGTTAGACGAAGCCTTAGAATTAAGTCTTTCCAAGGTTTAATTACTGAGGAGATGGAACCTAATTTGAATGGTCTTTTTAACGAGGACATGGGTAATTCCTCTAATCCTCTTAATGATGAAGAAGCTCTCCGTGAGGTTTCTGTAGAACAAATTTCAAAATTGGATAACCAATTTGATGATTTTCGACAATGGATGTCTCAAGAATACCCTGATAGTGAAGCTCTTTCATTAATTGAGGGTCTAAAACGTATGGTTCAAAGTGATAAGAATGGAATTGATATTTTGTGTGGTATTGCACACATTGTGGATTCGAATGTGATGCCTATGAAGAGTTGTGCCCAAGCCTTAGGTTATACACAACCTCCTACTCAAGTTAATCATTCTATTCCTTTGACAACTCCTATTTCTAGTATACCTACTTTTACATCAAACATAATGACTACTTCAATACAAGACATTCCTCCTATGATCACTAGTCATGGGGGCAATCCTTCTTCTTCAATCAACCCTCTTCCTTCATTCAATCCAGCTTCTTCATTCATTCCTTCAATGAGTGTTCCTATTACATCTCCACAAATAAACATGACACAAGGGGGCAATTCATTTAACCCTTCCATTCCTCCTTGTAGTATTCCTCCTTTCCAATCATCTCCTATGACTAACTATCATAGTGTCCCACCACCTTACTCTCTACCTTCTTTCAATAACATAACACCTCCATCACAATCTAACTCTTCGACTGAAGCGACCATTAACAATCTTGCACAAACTGTCTCTTCTTTACAGCAACAAATTGCCTCTATGAATCAATCTAAGTTTAGTGTGCCCACATTTGATGTTGCGAGCCCACTTTCTCTTGACATTGTTCGAGCTATTCCCCCTAAACATGTTGAAATTCCACATTTGGAGCTTTATAATGGTAAGGGTGATCCTCTAACACATGTTAAGACCTTTCAAACAATATGTACTGATTTTGCTTATGACCAAAGGTTGCTTGCAAAATTGTTTACTAGAACATTAAGAGATAAAGCCCTACAATGGTATTGCTCGTTGCCTTCCTATTCTATTACTTCTTTCGAACAAGTTGCAAATGCTTTCATTCAACAATTTCAAAACAATATAAGTCCTAAAGTTACTTTGATTGATTTAATGCATTGTAAACAAGGTGTTAAAGAAAAAGTGACTGATTTCATTGGTAGATATAAGCATTTGTATGCTCAAATTTCTTTTCCAGTGCCTGACAATGATATTCAAAGAATCTTTATTTCTAACTTACAAAAAGACATTAGAGAAAAACTCCTGTTTTCTGAGTTTACTTCTTTCCAACAGTTGTGCGCAACTCTTCACAATTATCAACTGACTGTGAGTCAAATGGAACAAGCAAATCCTATGGCTCCGAGTGATAAGGGTGATAGTAGTCAACAACCATTTGGGAAGTTAAACTGAATAGAGAGTCAATTAAATTCAATGAAAACATCATCAACAATAATGTGAATGCGGCATCAGGTGTGCCTCCTATTTCTAAGTTTTTCAAGAAAGAAAGAAAGTTTACTCCTCTGAAAGAATCATTGCATAGTATTATGAACAAGTTATTGGAACAAAATGTGCTTACTCTTCCTCCTATAAAGCAAATTGATCCTACAAAGATTAATTCACCCTATTTTGATAACAAATCTTTTTGTCAATTTCATCGTCATCCTGGGCATGATACTGAAAAATGTTTTGCTTTAAAGGGTAAAATTCAAGATTTGATTGATAATAATACTATTTCTGTTTCTGGTGTGAATGATAAAGGCAACACCTCTGTAGCTCCTCCTAACCAAAATCTTCAGATTTTTACTGATCCATTGCCTTCTCATACCTCTAATGCGATTGATACTAATGATTCCTCTGTCTCACCTGATGATCTTGTGTCTATGACTCCTAATGTGATTAACCTTGTAGAGCAGCAGAAAATCCCTAAAGAACCTTCCATCACCTTTGATTCCAGTGAAACTATCAGGGCACCTGATGGTCCTTTATATATAGTTGCAAAAGTCAAGAATACACCTTGCCGTGGAGTGCTTATTGATCCTTCTTGTATGGTTAATATCATTACTGAAGAATTTCTTTTTACTTTGCAATTGAATCAAGTGATCTATGATGAAACAAATGTGGTTGTGAAATTATTTGATGCATTTTCTTCTCCTGCAATTGGTTCTATTACATTACCTATTGAGGTCCATAACAAATCCCTTGATGTGGACTTTGCTATTATTCCATCATCTGAACAATTTCGTGTGAAGCTAGGCTATCCTTGGCTGTCTTCCATGAAAGCTATTGCTTCTCCTAGTCATAAGTGTTTGAAATTTCCCCATAATGGTGAAGTTGTTACTGTCAATCATAGTCTCTTTAAACCAGCTGAAAGAACTTCTAGTGTTCCTATTGATTACTTTTGGCCTAAACAATTCCAATCTCTTCCTCCGCGAAGTGATCATCTTTTCAAATCTTATCAAAAGTGGAAAAAAGATATGATCCTATCTCTAAGTGAACCTAGAACACCCAAACTTGATATTCCTATCGTTCTTGAGAAGGAATTTCTTCCTTTGAAAGATAAAACTAATGTCTTTCCTCAAGAAGATTCCCAACCCATCCCTATGGATGTGACTATGCCTATGATTAATAAACTTCCTAAAAGTAGACCTATCCCTCCTCGTCATGATGGACTTGGTCTCCTTCCTAAACCGAATATTCCTCCCTTATACGGAGCAGTTCCTCCTCCTTCCTCTTATGGAGAGAAGAGACCTTCCTCTTCTCCTATTATTCAACCTAAGAGACCACAACCAAAACACCCAAGTGATAAGGATGAGAACATTCCTCCTCCTCAATCTTCGCAACTTCCTACTAAGACTAGATGGAATTGTTCTGCACGTGAACGCCGACGAAAGCGTCGTCTTAGAGCTTAGGTAGCTGCTTCTCAAACTTTGCAATCCCCAAAAACACCTTCAGCCAGTATTATTCCATTTTCTCCTTAGCCGACGATTGAGCCGAAATCTCCTAAACATAAGATGCATGATGGTCTTGATCCTGTGCGAGTTAAAGATCCTATTTTTATAAATCTTGATGATGATATAGATGAAAATGTTATTCATGATGAAAATGTTACTCCTATTCATTCTGATAGTGAATATGAATATGTTGATGTTAATAACCATCTATCTAACGAATTTTCTAAAGAACTTATCCTAGCTCCTAGACAAGAACAACGTGGCTCGGAACATGAACATAGCCCTTGTTTGGATCTTGTGATAGCTCCATCTACTGTGTTGGATGTTCCTCCTCTAGCGTGTTTCCTACCTTCCTGAAATATTGATCAGCAAGATCGGGGGGTAGATGACGTGCTAGAGTAGTTTCATTAGCATAGCAGACTCTCTCCTCCTCTCTTTTGTTACTTCTTCTATGTGTTATTCTCATTCTTCTATTTGTTGTCCTTAGTGTTGTCTACTTGAGGACGATGCAAAACATTGAGATCTCTTTTGGTCTCTCTCATGTTGACTCAAAAGACACATGTGTTCCCTTCTTCTAGGTGACCTTCCTTGATTGGGGAATGAAGAACAATTATGCATACATACAAATGATATACATGAATTATCATACAACATACTGACCCCGAGGAAAGTGAAGTCACCTCGTGCTTTGTGTTTTGTGTCTATTATCCTTGGGCTTATCTCACACTTGGGGGCTAAATCCTTGTGATAACGTGCTCCTTTCTCATTTCTTATATGTATCACTACCTTAAAGCAATCACCCCCGGTGAGGCGTGTGCGATCTCTTTAACGTAGGGGGGCATACATCCCGTTCATATCTTTTTAAGATACTTGAAAATTTCTTGACAAATTTAGCTTTGCCTTGAAAATTTTTGATATCTTTCTTGCATGACTCATAGTGAGGGAACCTTACTACTGGCAGTCATGGTTCTCCCTCATGATCTTCCCTTTTACTTTGTCAATCGAAGTTGTAAGATCCTTAGTCCACTGGGGGCTTGGTGTATCTTGCCTCCTTGACGTGGTGAAAGTTTTTCAATGTTGTTTCCTTGTACTTTACCAGAAGTATGAGCGTACGCTTATACTCCCGCTAAAGTGGGGGCTAAATGTAGTGTCCTAAAATTGCGACACTTGCAATTTCGACCGCATTTGGGTCTTCATGATGGCGATGCAACACGGAACCTGAATGGAGACCCCGAAACTTGTTCATGACATCAAAAACTACATTTTCCAGCACCCTGGCCTGATCCTTCTTGCACCCTGCTGTCCTTGGAGGTGGGACCATGGTGCCCAGCGCCCTGGTCCTTCAGGACTAGGGCGCCCAGCGCCCTGGTCCCCCAGGACCATGGCGCCCAGCACCCTGGTCCCTGGCCCTATTTTGGGCCCGGTCTCTTTTTGGGGCTTCGGGTCTTTAAGTTTGCAAATTGGAAAATAACCTTTCCTAGTCGGCCTAAGGTCGGAAAAATCAGTCTATCAACCCTAATTGGCAAGTATATAAACTACATTTCGTCTCCCATTTGGAGGAGGAAGGAGATATGTGTACAAGACGCGGAAACGATATTCAAACATTCAAGCATTCAAGCATTCAAGCATTTCCTTCAAGCAATTGATCATTCTAAGTCTCCATTCAAGGCTAAGTGTTGCATTCAAGACAAGGATTCAACCATTGAAGAGGAGATCACATACAACATACAACATACAACAACATCTACACCTTCGCATGTAAGAATACAAACATTCTTACAACAAGGTACTAGTACTTGTTTTACATTACAATCATTTACATTTACAGCATTCTCATTTCTTGGTTAATTCCAAAACCGGGGTTTGACCTAAAGGCAAACCCCTCATCCCTAACCCCCCAATTGTCCTCTCTTTTCTGTGTGTAGGTTGCAGGTACGTGGCTGTAATTGAAGATCTGGAATCCTTGTGCAGAGACGAACAGATCCCCCTTCGTTTCGCGGATTTTTCGGAGGACCGTGTGCACGCCGGGCGCCATCGTCCCGTCAACTTTCGCTCAAATTTGCAGAACAGCACCATCTCGACATTTTACTGCTAATTCTAGGTCCGCAGCTTCATCCCATATCCCTATCTCTGTTTATAAGCGAATCTTTCCTACTTTACATGCATTCCTAGTTCAATCTTTCTATCTACATTTCTTTACAAAAGAGGGTATCCTTGCTATCTTACCCCCTGAAACTCATATAGAATCCAATCTTGCATTGCGTGGGATTGGATCTTGTGGGTTTCAACCCCTCTTTTGAATGTAAATTCTCTCCTAAGTGAAAACCATCAACCCTAGTGACTCTCCCTTCTCTCTCCTTGGAGTTGGGGAGGGGAGAACGACTAGGGTTCGATTTTTCCGCTTTACAGGTATGTTGTATACAATTTAAAGATGTTTTAAATAGTTTCATTTTTGTTGTAATTTTTTGGTTTTGGTTTTCATTTTCATTTTTGTTTTGATCTTGTAAACTAAATGTTTTGGTTTTGATTTTTTTTTGGGTTTTCGTTTCGTTTAAAATAATGCTAATCTAATCAATTCATAAAAAAAAATTCAAACTAAATTTAACTAATTTTTAAAATAAAAACAAACTATTCTAATTAAAATAAAATTATTGAACTAAAACACTTTTTTTTCTAACAAAAAAAAATAAATTTAAAACTAAAAATTATTAACAAAAAGTAATAATTTTAAACTAAAAATCTAATTTTTCAACTAAAAAATTAATCTAAACATGACATATTGAATAAAAATGGGTGTTGGGCATAGACTAGAAGTCGAGTTGCTGGTAATTCCTATGAGGGCTCCACACCTTGAATTGGGATCCCGTATGATAAAAATGAACTGCATTATGTTAAAAAAAATAAATTATATATTCAAAACGGGATCCAGTGTTGAAATGAAACGGGATCGTGTTGAAATGAAACGGGATCCTGTTTCATTTCAACACTGGATCCCTCCCATTTCATTTCAACATAGGATCCCGTTTCATTTTCAACACGAGATCCCATTTGGAGCTCTAGGCTCGGGATCCCGGGGCCCATGGGATCCCGTTTGATTTTAGGCTCGGGATCCCGATTCGTCTCCTATTCTTTCCGCTCGATTTCAAATTTTTAACTAAGTCCAAAACTTCCACATTAAGTGGACACAACTTCTTGCACTTACCCCACTCTAATAACAAGCTGCTTTTTCTCTTGGCTTCAGGAACATTTTAAATTTTTCTTAGTAATTATCCTTCGACTTATTATCGAAGGTCATTCCTTCAACCACTAGATCCATAGTAGCCACAATAGTCTCCATAAATATAGTGAATTTTACCCCACCACCTAAAATTCACCCTCATCACAAGATTTGGTGAATTGTTCAGACATATTAAGATTGCAACCCTTCACACCTTCAACATAGGTCATGCCAAATTTCCTTCCACCACCTTACTCCAGAGAACCCCATTTTTTTCAAAACTTGTCACAACTATCTAGCTTCGTTTGGATGAGGTCCCCACCTTTGGTATGCATAGTAAAACCAAGTATAGGACTTAGAGAGGGATAGATAAAAATGTCTCTGGGAAAGAGACAACAAAGGGTAGTATTGCTAAAAGTGTAGCTATCACAAGATTTAACAAAACTAGTCCTTTCCAATAAATGATTGTAGTACAATGTGGTCAGGAAAGAGATTGAAGAGGCAATAATAAAGTATATAATTCCCATTGGGATGATTATCTTCAAGGATCATGGCATGGACAAACTTAGGTAACTTGTGTAGTGTCATCTACATTTTGAGGTCCTCGATAAAAGATCCTAAGTTTGCCAGCCTATCCACAATCTTATTTCCTTCTCTAAAGGTGTGATGATATCTGATGTGGCCAAGCATATAGATCATATCTTGACACTTAGTGATTAGATACTCCACCATCCAGACTTCACTTTCTCTTCTAACATCATAATTAAATTATTTGAATAACCTTCAAAGATTATTGGTTGGTAACCTTTGTATTTCACAATAGTGATGCCAAAAAAAGTCGCCAATACTTCCACCATGTTGGGATTTGAGGTCCTAGATTTGCCACGTAAGCCACCATGAATTTACCTCTTATATCTTGATGATGGAACCCCCATGCGCTTGACCTAGGTTACATTTAGAAGACCCATCAAAATTTAGTTTCAACCTTGACCAATGTTGGGGGCGGGGGGGAGGGGGACCATGTTGATTGCTTGTTTACATTGGCATGCATGGTTTATATTATTTCACATGTAAGTCAAAGTGCAGGGAAAAACCATAATGGTGAAAATTGCATGTATTACAGTTTTTCCCATCTATTTTATATTAAATTTGTCCTCTTTGTCCTAAATGCAATTGCTACCATCCAAATGAATTTGTCGATACTTGTTAATATTAGCCCAAAATATTGAATTTGTGTTGTTGGGGTGTTTTATAAAAAAAGAAAGACCCCAAATCACTTTACAAACATTATTACAATCTATCTCTTCTAGTCTTCCATCACATCATTACATTCTAGAGAACTACATTAGCCTCAAAGATCCTAAGGACAGCCTAGGAATTTTAATGGTTGCTTGAAATGTCTTTTAACCTACTTCAAGATATTAAATTATATTTACTTTTAGCCAATAATATCAAACATCATCTCTCAACAATACCAATTCTAGTTAACAAAGATAAACAAATTCCTAATCATCAAAAGTGTTAACATAATCTACTATTTAGACTTCATTTACCCTCAGATCTAAGTTAAAACAATTATTTAAAATAAACAAACATAAAATTCATTCATTATGATTAGTTGAAAGGTAAAAGTATGTTGGTATTCATTCCTTATGCTAATGTTCCTTTACATGACTTGAAATTTAGATAATGCGAGCGAAAATGAGAGAAAGAATTCTTGATATTTTTTAATGAAAAGTAGAAATTTAGAAGTATGAATTATATTTAAAATATCATACCAGTTTATTGTTTTGGTCCCACTTTTTATTCAAAATGAGTGCACTTTGACCCAAAAAAAATGATACATGATTGACAAATTTAACCATCTGGGACATGCATCTTCATAGGTGTGGATGAACAAACAAAGTCTAGTTACACTTACTCATAGATTCAAGCAAAAACTATAAGAGAGTGGTCAGGTTTTGTCACATTTTTTTGTATTTTATTTGATTTTAAAACACTTCTATTGTTATCTACAAGAATTCTTGGTATTTTTTAATGAAAAGTAGAAATGTAGAAGTAATAATTATATTTAAAATATTATACCACTTTATTGTTTTGGTCCCACTTTTTATTCAAAATGAGTGCATTTTGAGAGAAAAATTGATACTTGATTCACAAATTTAACCATGTGGGACATGTTTCTTCATAAGTGCGCATGAGCAAGCAAAGTCTAGTTACACGTGCTCACATATTGAAGCAAAAACTGTAAGAGAGTGGTCAAGGATTGTCTCATTTTCTTTTGTATTTTATATGATTCTAAAACACTTCTATTATTATCTATTAAATAGAGGCATTGGTTTTAGCAAGCCATGATTGGAATCCTAGTTTTAGTTTATGTAGGGCATTTTATAGAAGGAGCCTATTTTTTGTACAAGCACTACTATACCTATAGGGTCAGCTTCAAGGTTACAAAAGAGTTGAGGCATAGAAACATACTCAAATCATTGGGCTACTGGTACAACAATATGAATACTTTTCACATCTACAGATACATGCCTTATGGGAACTTGCAAATGCCCTTCATGAAAAGGTTGCTCGCAAAAAAATGTTGCCAAATGGGGTTTCTAGGTATAATGCTGTTTTAGAATTTCTTAAGGACTTTTCTATTTGCGTCTATTTGAAAGAGAAATTTCTCGTTAGTGGGACTCACTGCAAAACTTTTGGCATAAACGAGGATGTCACAATGAAAAGAATATCTCCATGGCTAGTCAAGGTAAGAATGAGTATGTATCAAAATTGATTATAAATAGTCATATTATGCACCATAATCTTGTCAGCTTTTTGGTATGATTCCATAGAAATGGTGATTTTGTTTTTCTCTACAAATTGCTCTCAAATGAATGTCTTGAAAAATATTCGTTTCCAGGAATTTGGGGAGATGAAAGATGCTTTGAAGAGGGATTAAAGAGATAACATATCTTCACGAGGGTCAATATAAGTGCATTGTGCATAGAGACATCAAGGCCAACAATGTGATGCTAGATTCAAATATCAATGTGAAGCTTGGGGATTCTGGTATTGTCAATGTTGGAGACTTGCTGATTTGAGTGTGTGATGTTGGCAATGTATGTTATCATTGATGTCAATACTAATATTTGGCAATATATTGTCACTTAGTTTGGATAGAAAGGAATGTGGTATTCTTTTTGATACCTCATATGACATAATGATGAGTATATGAGATGTTGGAGGTGTAATTTTTTATGGCACCTTTGAATATATGGTGATAGTTTGTTTATTGGTGGTGTAGTTTACCTAGAGGCTTAATAATTGTTTGCATATCTTTTTGGAGCTCATGACTTATGTTTTGTCATATGTTCATATTGATGCATTGAATTTACTTTCTTTGTAGAAGACTTTGTAATTATGTTGGTTCAATTTCACCTTCAACAGCTGAAGGAAATTTGTCGAAGTGTTGAGTTTGTGTGTTTACTTATGTTTGTGGGTTAATATTATGCTCTGCATTCTTCCACAATGAATCTGTTTGTTGGGTAAAAGCACAATATTGTGTCACACTTTTATAAAGGAACTGACCAACACAACTAAAACTATTTAACTTCGACCGCATAAAAGTGGCATTTCTAAATTGAATTTTGAAATGATGTAAACCGATCAAATGTAGAAATATGAATGAAATTTATGTCTGCTATTTTAAAAAAAATCTAGGAAAAAATTGATATTTTTTTATAAATTCAAAGACAAAGTTTTCATTGCTGAAAAATGCTAAAAATCAAGGGTTCTAGTCAACGTCACCAAAAAAAATGATAATAGACCTTTTTTTTATCTCATTTTTTTTCCCAAATAGAGAACATATATATGCAGTGTTAAAATAAAAAAAAAAAAAAAATTGATGTATATTTTTCTCGTTATAATATTTTGAAGTCCAACATAGCTAAATTTGATAGTTTTCATTTGGTCTCACCTTTTGACTACTAAATTTATCATTAACCAAAAAAATGCTTTTCGAGAAGATTCTCTCATCTTGTGAAAAATATTTTTTTTTTAATTTTGTTTAATATCATTTAATATATATTTTTTAATTTCTAATCAACCTCTTTTTTAACTTTAAAAAGCTACTCGCAATGTTTAATTAATAAAAAATATTAAAATGAATCAAAATACTAAAAAAATTATATGTCTAGATTCATGACTTCGAGCTCTACAAAAGGGTATTTTTCGATTTTTCTAAAAAAATATTCTGCTTGAAGAAAAATTGAGCAAAAGTGAAAAGTTTTAGAAATACAGAGTTTTTCACCTTTTTTGTGCCACATCACATGACACATAGGCTAGTCCGACCAGACTACCCTTATTTCAAACTATAAAAAAAGAGTTGATTTTTTTTTGAATGGATTCATTTGAAGTAAGGAAGTCCGACCAAACTGAGTCCAGTCGGACTCCTAGGGCCATTCCAGCACCATGTAGGCACCATGTGGCGCCACACAGCCCGGGGGTAGTCTGGTCGGACTCAATTCGGCCGAACTACCCAGAATTGGCCCAAAGTGTGACACAACTGCATGCTTATACCCTTTTGTGTAGATCTAGAGTTTTTTTTTGGATTAGATATCATATAATCATTACATATCAGCTCATTCGAGCATCCAACTTATTACAAATATCAGCTCCTTTTGAGCAAACTAACAACAAGTGGAAGACCAAGGGTCACAACTTAGAAATCCACTTAGGAAGACCAAGAGTCTACATAAAGGTGTCCCTCATGGGAGTTGAACTTGGGTCTCCACATTGAGAACTCAATGCTTTAACCAACTAAGCTCAACCCCTTGGACACAGATCTAGAGTTTGGTTTTGGTGACAGGTTTTATGCATGCTATTAAGATTTTAGTTGTTTTCATTACATACAAAATAAGTTATAGTTGTTTGACCCCTTTGTTCCAATTTGATAGAAGTATAGTTTCAGGTCATATGGAAGAATGCTCTACATTCTCCTACATGGACAATAGTGATGGTTCAGTTTTGAGAACATGTTATGGATAGTATCTTGGACATATACCAAGTTTTCTAAGTCCTTTGGTATAATGTTGAAAAACTATTACTTGTTTTTGTCTACAGGTATTGCAAAGTGCTTGTCAATTTGTGATATACTACTTGCATATTGGTTTTTAGTGACTAGTTACCTTATGAGATGAATGGATAAGGATTATTTTTTGGTCACATATCTTCTCTGATCATCTGCATTAAGTTTTGATAGCTGGTTATGTCGAAGATCAATCTTTGCGGAGCAATTATGTTGTTTGTGGCCAACCCACAATGTTCGTATGATTGTGGATGGTCTAGACCTATTCCTTTTGTGTTGCAACACATTTTAATAGTGCATTATTATGATGTTAAGGTTGACTATTCTTTGGGTTGATCCACAATATATTTTGGTGAAGTTGTATTATGTTTTTGGGCCAACTTATGCCTTTTCACACATCTTGTTTTTTAGGTCCTATCTAGTTGACATAATAAATAGTTTTAGATGTTGCAAATTGTATATATAAGGAAAGAACCATTTATAAAAATATATTGTGTGTGTGATAATCATACAGTGCAAATATCCAAATTGATGTGGAGATTTATGAAGTGTGTAGAATCGATTTGATGGAAGTAGATTTGAGCTTCAAAGAGGACTGTAATACCAACATAAGATATGTTTTTTCTATAGTAGTTCAACCAGTTTTGTTCACTATAAAGTTGTGATGATTATTCTATTACATCTTACCCTGAAGAAGTTATCTTGAGTTCACAAGTATTTGTATCTTTCCCTTCACAAATCTGGAATTAATGTTTTAAGGATAATTGAATGAATGAATTTTAGTGTATGTTGATTCACCCCCCTTCTCAATATACGAGTGTGTTCAACAAGTAGAGCTATGGAATGTGAAAGAGGAGGGCATATCACTACACTAGCAAGAACAATTGAGTACATAGCACTAGATGTCATAATAACTAAACACAATTATAGAGTGGTGGAATGGGTTTGGGACTTGAATGGGATTCTTGATTAGGTCCATTGATGCAAATAACTTGCTTTAACCTATATTTAATGAAATTAAGGGTAGTGGGAGGAAAATGGTAATGCATGTTAACTACTAATTTAAATATTTTAGCATTGATTTGATATTTGTATATATTTAAGATTTGAGTTTGCAAGATTTGATTTTTATTGCTAGAAGATTTAAGTTTTATATCTTGAAGATTTTATTTTGAATGATTTTTCTATGGAAGTAGAATAATAGATAACTCGTAGTAATGATTTCTCTGAAGCTTGTTTTTGGCATGTTAGCAAGCGGTAACTATTGTAATCATGGTAGAAAGAATATTAACATGAGATAACTTTTTGAAATCAAGCCTACTTCACTTGATATTAAATTTATTGCTAAGACAATTATCAAGCCAAGTGAAATAAATTAGATCTAAAAGCATATTAATTTTTTGATAAATATTTTTATTTAAATTTATATTAATAAGAGAATATTACATAGAATATCTAACAAAAAAGGTGGTAAAAATACACATCTATGAGTTAAATCAAAATAAACAAAAGGGTCTAGTCTTGAAACATAACTATGATGTCATGGATATGGTAGATAGAAATAGAGTATCTTTATCATCAGGTTTCCCCAAATATTGTCATAGGTGAAGATTTGGTAATTAACATTTTGAGTGTTTCATTTCTCTCTATATTAATTTATTTTTTTATTTATACTTTAGTTAATGGTTATTAAATATAGGCCATCTTTGTAAAATTTAATTGAATTAAATGTGAATTAAATTCAAATTTTTCATTTCTAGCTAACAATTATTTAGTAATTATCAATCATATTTTCAAAAAGAAAATTTTAATCAATAGCTCTTCCATGTTAAACTAACTCAAGTTGTGTGTGTGTGCATACTTTTGCTAAAATTAGTGTATACAATGAATCAATTAGTATTGTTTTCTATTAATTGAGTGAGTATCTTATGACCCTTTTTTTTCCCTCCCCCCGAAAAAAGAAACTCAATTGTCAATGAATTTTTGAGATAAACTTGTTAACTTGTTTAACATCATAAATTTCACCCCATTCAATTCCACGGTACATAAGCACCTTCACTTTAAGCTGATTGGAAAATTATTTCATCTTCTTGTCCTTTTGTTTACTTAGGTTTCCCCATCACCTTTTGTTTTGTCATTTTTCTAACCATGTAGACTATATGACCCATGGACACTTGTATGCCACAAAAAAATTTATGCATCATGCTAATGTCCCATGAATCTAGAATCCAAAGGTGGTTGTTGAAGCCTTATGCCTATGACTAGTAGACTTTGTAATGCCTCTTGTTACACCCAGCGATATTGGTTTTGCTTCCAAGTTGTTTATCTTGTCTTTCTTTCCTTCATTTTTCTCTCTTTGCCATTCAAATCACTCTCACGTGATCTCTAATGGGTCTCTCACACAATCTATTACAATCTCCATCATCTTTCCAACATTCATACACACTCTTGGCTCTCTTTGTTACTTCACACTTGACACGCCATTGTTATAGTTGAGTGCTTTGAGAGGACTTTTTGTTTCTTCTTCTCTCCCTTTGCCTCTTCAGTTTGTGGTGCGGAAGGGGAGTCTCTTCCTCCTTATTTTATCATTTTATCTATCTCCATAGCATAATTATTATCTTGTTTCTTTTCTATCAATGTATCTATCAGTCTATCCTAGTTTTCTTTGGTGGTGGAAACACCAAAATGGGGGTTTGTTTGTGGCAGACCTCTAAAACACAACCCCAAAATTTTCCTTTCTATCTTGTGTGTAGGTTGTTGAGAAGATTTGGTTGTTGGAGGCTTCATTGTGGACTTTTGCATAAATTTCTCTCCTTTCCTTTATATTTGTATTTCATAGCAATAGTCATTTTCTTTTTGTTGCAAATTTATCTTATTTAAACATATTAGAAACACATATCTCGTCACTCTCCATTTTTTGTATGGAAATCCATACTTTGTTTGAATACAGGATGTCAGAGCATTGCATTGTTGTCCATGACTTGTGTTTTAATCCTCAAGGGAGAGTTTGCAAAGGTCATCAAAAGATCTTTGTGACCCAGCTTGTGTTATCTACGAGGCACTTGACAATTTTGTGTTTTTTTCTCATCCCGAATGGAGAGGTTAATTAGTGAGTCCCTAAGTGGTTTTTATAGGCCTACTAGAATGGTTCACCTTTTTCCATCTACATTTTGGTGAACTTTATGTGAAGGCTTTTCTTATGTACATGTAGTTAATTTTTAAACACTTTAACATTTCCTTAAGGTATTGTTTCGATACTAGCATTGATTATTTTGCATGATTTATCAAACCTCATCTATACATTATCAAACCCTATGTCAAGTGGTGGCATACGTTAACATGGTTACCATCACTTTGATCTCACCCCATAGAAATAGGACAAAGAAGAATGACATATATTTCATATCTTTGGGTGCTACTTATAGTGGGGAGCCTACTCCACTATGCATCCCAGTTAAGATAAATGGTCACAATGTTGTTGGTGTGAGGGTCGATACCACATGCCAAATTGATGTCATTATTGAGGAGGCCCTATTTATCAATGGATTACATAGAGAAATATGTGATGAGTGTCATTCCTTTGTTTGCATCCAAAATGGGCTATCTATTCCTCCTTTGGGTAACACCACTTTGATAGTCCTTGTGGGACCCAAGGCAATGTCAAGTACATTTGTTGTCATTCCTAATTTAGACCTATTTTGGGTTAAGTTGGGTGTCGTCTAGCTGATCACCATGGAAAAAGTTCCCTTGATCATTTACAAGTGTTTGATGTTTCCTCATGAGGGTACAATGCACGTTGTCTAGGACACTAGATTTCAACCTCTAGTTGCCTATGGGGGATTTTCATTAGATCATTTCTAGCCTACTCCTATTGGGCTCATTCTTTTCCATGGAGACTTATTATATAAGGCTTATTATAATATGGGGAAGTTGGTTTCCATGTTAGTCTAGCCTACGGTTTCTTTGTCTCTTCCTACATTAATTTTCACTCCTTTCTATTTCTACTCTTGCACTACAATGGGTTGTGTCTTATACCCCTTCTTCATTAGGGGATAAGGATAGGCATGTGCCTCAAGGTAGACCTCCTCGCCCACCTAGGACTATATAGCTGCCAATGATGTCTCATGTTCTTTTATTTGTACTTAGTTTAGGTAAAGGAAAGGCACCATGCTATCCATGTCTGCCATCTGCCCTCCTTTTAAGATTTTGATCCTATTAGATATCCCTCATCCTGGAAAGTATAGTAAGGCTCGACCGTCACCCCAAGCTCATTTTTTACCTCTAGTTCCTATCTCACAACCTCTGAGGGTACCCCCTATTCCTTTGATTGATCCTAGATAAAAAAAGGAAGAGTATCCACGACTGTGCTTATAGGGCCTATTATAGTAACACCTCCCACTTCATCAATTGGGCCTTCTCCATTGTTGATGAAGGCTCTAGAGGCATCTCCCATGGAGCTTGATGCGACTAAACCTTGTCAGAATTCCTTTTCTGGTCTTCATTTACATCAAAACTATCTTGCATGTGAGTATAAGTGCCATCGATGAGTGATGTCTAAGAAAGTGAGGCCACCTTGAATGTTGTGGGTGAGTCATTAGTGTCCACTCTTGCCCCTATTGTTCCTATGCATACTCTTTCTCATGTTTCTCTTGTTATCTCTATGTCTTCTATGTCTTTCATGCTACTTCTTGTCACACTAAGGACCATCAATGAGCCTTGCCCAAATTGGTATAATTTTTAATTGCCCCCTCCTTGGAGCCACCTCTCATCACTTCCTTGGCTAATGTTCCTTTGTTCTTCCAACCCATCAACATGCTACATACATAGGCTATGTCTAGTGTAGCTTAGTATTCTTCCCTTGCATTACATCCTCCTCTTCATCAGAGTTTTCCTAGGGTACTTAAGCCCGCTATGGTTGATCAAAGGCCTTCACCTTTGTAGAAACCTAATGAAGAGTTTGAGTAGGGCCCCCATTCCCTAGTTTCGTAGTCGGAAGCTAGCTTCAATAACCTCTTTATTTGTCTCTCTATCTATTTTAGTGCCTATTTATTTGTCTACATCTATTTTTTCTTTGGAGGAGGTGCCACCTTCTCTAAATTTTTTCTCCATCCCTCTTCTAGAGGTTGGTGACGTGACTCCTATTTTTCCACCTTGGGATGAGTCACCTTCCTTTTCTATTGAGGGACATTTGTTTAACTTTATAGAGGACATCCTGGTACTGTCTACAATCTTCACATGGTCATTTACCTTTGCCTCTCAAGTAATTTTGGATGAGAAAGTGGAAACTACTTCATCCTTGGCTCTTTTTGCTGGTGAAGTGTCTAATCCTGCCCTTGTTATTATCCCTCTATAGGCTCATCCTCTCTACCCATATGATAAATATTGGGAGGATTGTAAGAATTTGTCATAATTAGGTAAGATAAAGAGCTAAATGAATAACACAAACGAGAAAAAATATTGATAAGAAAAAACTGTATTCTCATCAACATGCAAAATATCATCAACTGGATCATTGGATTAACCAATATAGTGAAGATGAGCCTTCTTATAAAGGAAAATACATATGGATATGAGAGAACACAATCATGACATGTGGCTCAATGAGAAACAAGGGTAGGTGAGGGTAGGTAGGAGAATTAATAAATTATTCCACAAGAAGTGGATCGCCCACCGAAGGTGGAATGTAAAAATAAGATAAAACCATGAAAGGTGGAATTTCTCCTACAAGCAACTTCCCTATGTGCACACTTCCCTAAGTGTCTCATATCAAAACTACTATGAAATTCACTACCCTAAGTCAACTTAAGTAAAGTGTAACTATGAGACATAATTTACACCAATAAGGATGACAATGTGGTGGTGGAGAACCTATAGGACAATGCCCTTCTTATCTTGTAGATTAGAGCGTTCTTGTTTGTGTTCCCCTATTATTTCTTTATAGTTATTGTGCCCCTTTAAAGGACCCAAGTTACTTTGTAGATGATTGGAAATAGGGGATTATTTTTCGTGAACCTTCTTCTATTTGTCATATCTTGATTTTTGATTTCAGGGATAATTCAAAGCATTGGCTCAGCATTTAGGCTTCCTTCCATGTTAACCCAATTTTTTTTTTTATCTTTGTCTTCATGTGTCCTTCTTCATATGGTTCAAAAACTTTAGGACCATGATGAGTAACTTTTATGTAGGCATATGCATTATTTAATTTATTGTTTTGAGTTCTTCTAATGTCAAACTATTGGATCTCCCTATATTCCTTTGATTTTTATTAGTGTTGGGGGTTTCATGTGTCATTTTTTTCAAGGTGACATTCCAAAGAATCATCTCGTTATGTTGAAGTGACACAACATCTCTTCTCCTTAGAATGGCATGCATTTCGTACATACATGCTAAGGGGGGATATCATATCTTTGCATTCTCTACATATTTGCATTTGCATCTTATTTATTTCAATATCTATTTATCTAATGATCTAGTATTATATCTCGTATTTGTTGCCTTTGTGGGGGCAAAACCACTTGATCTTAATTTTATAGCCTTTGTGGGGTAAAACCACTAACAAATAAATCTATGGTCACCCTATACATAGTTATCTATCATAACACAAGTTTCTACCCATACCAGTGAAATCTTTTTTTATCTCAATGATCACTATCTTGTTATCTCCAAGTCTGATTGTATTGTTTTTATTGAATTTTTTGGTTTTTTTGTCTAATATGTTTGCCTTCATCTAATATGTTGTGATGAAACAACCTAGCAGTACCTTATGAAGGTTAAGGTGCCTTCTAGGGGAAAATCCACATGATTAGAGGATTTTTCTTTCCCTTCATGTATCTTGGTAAATTCTTTTCAAATTTGATCTCGTTACTTTAACTTGTATCTCATGATAATGATATGTTCACTAAAGTGGGGAAAAACGTAATATTGTAAATTGCACCCCATGCCATTCCACTCTACATAAGTTCCTTCAATTTAATTTGATTTGAGAACTATTTCACCTTATTATCCCTTTGTTCTCTTGACTTGCCTCATCACCTTTTGTTTGGTCCATTTTCTGACTGTGTTGACTAAGTCACTTGTGGATACCTACACATTGTAGAGGCATCTGTGCACCACACTAGCATCCTATGAATATATAGTTTGAAGGTGGTAATTGAAGTGTTGTACACGTGAAACTATTAGAGTTGGTAACACCTCTTATTGTGTCCAACAATGTTGATTTGTCTTTCAAGTTGTTTATCTTGCCTTTCTTATCTTCATTTTTCTCTCTCTAGCATTGGAATAACTCTCTCTTTCTCTCTAATTTCTCTCTCACACATTTTGATACAATCTATAGTATCTTTTTGAGCATTCACACACTCTTGTCTCTCTTTGTTACTTCACGCTTAAGACTCCATTGTTACAGCTAAGTGTTTCGAGAGGACTTCATGTTTCTTTTTCTCTCTTGCAAAATGTTCACTTTTGGTCATGGAAGAGGAGCCTCTTCCTCTCTCTATTTTATCATATTATCTATCTTCATAACATGATTATTATCTTTTTTATCTTATATCTTTTCTATCAATTTATCTATCATTATATCCTAGCTGTTTATAGCGGTGGAAACATCAAAACGAGGGTTTGACTATGACAAACCTCTAAAACACAAGTACAACATTTTCCTTTATGTCTTGAGTGCAAGTTGCGGAGAAGATTTTAGTGTTGGAGGCTTCATTTGTGGACTTTTGTAGAACTTTCTCTCCTTTCCTTTATCTTTTTATTTCATTGTTATAGTCATTTTACTTCCTCTTGCAAATTTATCTTAAAAAGTATATTAGAAACACATATCTCATTGCTCTACATTTTCTACAAGGAACTTTGTACTCCATCCATATAGGATGCTAGCACGTCACGTTGTCATCCATGACCTACTCATGCATCCTTAGCTAGAGAGTTGGTAGAGGTCATTAGAGGATCTCTATGACCCATCCTGTCTTATCTACATGGCACTTGACATCTTTGTGCTTATCCCAAGTGGAGAGCTTGATTAGTGAGTCCCAAAGAGGAACCTTGTTATCCACCTATTGGAGTTGTTCACTTTCCCCCCTCTACAACTTGCTTGCTTTACTCTCATTTTTTCAAAAAGAGAATTGACAGTTTTGATTTTGAAAGGGCGTCTTTTAATATTCCTATCTCAATGAACTTAAATCAAGGAGAAGGACTAGACTTATTATTAATCATGTTTGAAATAAAATGGTTATTAATAAAATTATTCTATGAATTTTAAAATTTTATCCAAACAGATCAATTTTAAGATAAGATAATATATATTGCTACCTTATAGTTTATTTCTGATTTAATTTATCCCATTGTAAAATTAATATTTTATAAGAACACTTCTAAGAATGAACCACTATACCTAAAGGGGCACTTCCTAGACTAGGTTATCTATAGTTGTCTTTCTTGTGTTCAAATTGAGCTTTTATAATTCATCCATTGAAATAAACTTAGGGCCCATTGTAAAAGCCTAAAGTGTCACTTCCTAGACTAGGTTATCTATAATTGTCTTTCTTGTGTTTTAAATTTATATTTATAATTCAAACACTATACCTAAGGGGTCACTTTCTAGACTAGGTTATTTATAATTTTCTTTCTTGTGTTTAAATTCTTGTCTCTAGATTAGGTTATCTATAATTCTATTTCTTGTGTTTAAATTCTTGTCTCTAGATCATGTTCAAATCAAGCTTTTACAATTCATTCTTGGATCAATGATTATTTTTTAGAATACATTCTAATTCTTGTCTTTCTTAATGTTCAAATCAATGATATCAATGATTAGAATTGGAATCAATGATATCAATGATTAAAATTAATTCCAATTCTTGTCTTTCTTAGTGTTCAATCTTGTATTAGTGTTCAAAATTCACATGTTCAAATCAAGCTTTTACAATTCATTCTTGGATCAATGATTATTTTTTAGAATTCATTCTAATTCTTGTCTTTCTTAATGTTCAAATCAATGATATCAATGATTAGAATTGGAATCAATGATATCAATGATTAGAATTCATTCCAATTCTTGTCTTTCTTAGTGTTCAATCTTGTATTAGTGTTCACGATTTATTCGTCTTTCTTAGTGTTCAATCTTGTATTAGTGTTCAAAATTCATTCCAATTCTTGTCTTTCTTAATGTTCAATCTTGAATTAGTGTTCAAATTGAGCTTTTAGAATCCATGAATCAATGATTATCACATGTGATAGAGGAGTATTTAAAAAAACATGAAGAAGTTGGGGAAAAGTATCATGTCTTTCTTAGTGTTCAATCTTGTATTAGTGTTCAAAATTCATTCCGATTCTTGTCTTTCTTAGTGTTCAATCTTGAATTAGTGTTCAAATTGAGCTTTTAGAATCCAAGAATCAATGTGATAGAGAACTATTTAGGAAAACATGAAGAAGTTGGGGAAAAGTTTCTAGGAAAAGGAGTGTTAAAATTGATAAGTATTTAGGAAAACATGAAGAAGTTGGGGAAAAGTTTCTAAGAAAAGGAGTGTTAAAATTGATAGAGGAGTATTTAGGAAAACGAAAATAAGTTTTCTAGGAAAAGGAGTGTAAGGAGTGTTAAAATTGTAAGGAGTGTTAAAATTGATAGAGGAGTATTTAGGAAAATGAAAATAAGTTGGGGAAAAGTTTCTAGGAAAATGAGTGTTAAAATTGATAGAGTATTTAGGAAAACATGGGGAAAAGTTTCTAGGAAAATGAGTGTTAAAATTGATAGAGGAGTATTTAGGAAAACATTAAGAAGTTGTGGAAAAGTTTTAAAATTGAAATACAAAAATAGGGGTATTTTGAAATAGGGGTTATAAACTATAGATGTTAGTTTTTGTTTAATTATCCATATTAATGATGAAAATAACAAAGATACAAAGATTGGTAAAGATTGGTGGACTAGACCACTAGTAAGGTCAAGATCATAGATCATCTAACCCCTTCGAGGGTTGATGGTTGATCTTGAATATTAATGTAATGAAAATTAGCCCACAAAGATAGGGGTGTGAGAATAGGGGTGTGAGAATGAAGAATTCGAAGATTCATATTAAAGGTCAAGATCATAGGGGTGTGAGAATGAAGAGTTCGAAGGTTCATATCAAGATCATAGATCATCTAACCCCTTCGAGGGTTGATGGGTGATCTTGAATATTAATGTAATGAAAATTAGCCCACAAAGATAGGGGTGTGAGAATGAAGAATTCGAAGGTTCATATTAATTGATGTATTAGATTATGACTATTCATTCTCATACGAATTTTTTTCTTGAATATTAATGTAATCTAAATTAACCCAAAAAATAGGGGTGCGAGCCGTGGACACATTATTGAAAGAAATGTACTAGATTTTTTTTTTGGGGTTGCAAGAAATGTATTAGTTTTGGTGATTTGTGTGTCTTTTATGAAGCACCGATACCAACCATCTAAAAAAATCTAAATGATCGTACAAGATTTTGTATTGAAATTTCCTTATCCCATTTATCTTTGAATAACTATGTCAAATGAGATGGCCATTTCCTTAAGCACTTCAAAGTTGCTAAGTAAACAATTCTATTCCACTTGACTAAACGATAAAATTTTTAACAAGAAGAGCTAGAAGGATCCAGGTAAGGCCCATCACAATGCCTTACTACAAGACCAAAGAGTACTCTTCAATTCCAGCAGGATTACAAAGGATCATTCATAATGAACTAACAGAAAAAACACCCAAAAAATACCATCAAAATTGTCATTATTACTAAGTAGTCACTTAGTAAAGCCCTTCACGTATATCGTCGTTCGGTGTGAGCTGTGGGGGTATATGTACCAGTAGTAGTGTTGGGTTCATATGTACCAGTGGTGGTTGTGGGGGCATATGTACCAGTGGTGGTGGTGGGACGTTTATGTGTATCAGTGGTGGTTGTGGGGGAAGATGTATCTGTGGTGGTGGTGTGACCATGCATAGCGAGAGGATTATGACATGTAGTGCCAATATGGGTCGTATGTTTGGCCTCTTCTTTTTCAACAAAATGCTCGGCCTTCTCAACGTGAGCCCTCCTCTCTGCCTCACTTTCCCTCACTTCCTTCTTTTGGTGAGCTATCTCCTTTTCAGTCCTGTCATGCGCAGAAGCCTTCTCCATCTGTGCAACAAAACTAACATTAAAGAAAAAAACCTAAAAACTTATTCAGCTATCACAAACATTTTATTGAAATAAAAGCACCCATTAACCTCTTCTTGGGCATAAGCCTTAGCCTTTTCCATGCCCTCCATTGTAGAGGTGTCTGTGTTGCTCATCTTCTCCTTGGCTGCTGCCGCTGTATTCTTGGTCGACTGCATCTTTACTCTGTTTACTCTGTATGTATCACAACAATATATGCTTCTTTGCCTTACTCGAAAACAACCTACTTTTTGTGATTCTGAATTCAGGTGACTCTGATTGATGGAAGAGTGTGAGAAGAGGGGATGATATATAGAACTCGGAAATGGATAGACACTGAATGAGGAGGTACGTGAGGAGGGCACACGTTTCAGGGAGAGTTTACACGTGTAGAGATGTGACATACCTGCCAATAATATCTTCCAGCTAAGTGCACTTCTTCGTATCTTAGTTGCAGAAGCCTGGTGTAATTCAATGTTTTTTTTAAAATCGGGGAACAAAAAAAAGTTGTAGAGGTGTTAAATTTAGCTTATGGGCAATGCAAGGGAGCAAAATGTGTATTTTAATAATTTAAACAATAATTTTAAGTTAAAGGAAAGTTGTCATTTTTTATTGGATGAAGAAGAAAACGATATTTTCATCTTTTTTGTTTTTCTTATTTAAACAATAGTCTATAGTAAAAGGAACGTTGTCACTTCTGATTGGATAAGGAAGAAAACAACAGTCTTATACTTTTGATTTTCTTTCATGGATGAGAATGGTGGTGCCATTGTAGAGTTATGCTTATTGGCGTAACTAGCACTTACATGAGGAGAGGTGAAACGGTTACACCGATAGAAAGGTACATGTAACTTAACATGTTAAGGAGGTGTATTCTTTATTGTTTTAACATTTGAAAACATTTGTATCACATATTTGTCTATAATTAATTGAATGAAAGATTTGTAACAATTTCTATTTTTAAGAATTTGTAGTCGATGATTCTCTTTTCTTGTATGAAATGAATGTGGAAATAGTTTTTTGCCTATTAATATTTTTTTGTATAATTAAATTTATATAAAAATATATAGTATAAAGGCTCTAATTTACACATGCCCTCTCATGTAAATGATCTAACTTTTTCATTTCACTATAAATGGATATACACTTAGCTATTTAAAAGGGTTTTTTTTTGGCAGGTTTTAAACATATCCAAGGTCTGGAGTCCAAGTCCGACCAATTTATTTACACAATACGTATAAAATTTTAATCATGGCTGCTTATTTCTTCTAGGTGTGGAGTGTTAATTGATCCTTTGTAACCCTTATCACTTCTTGTTGAAATCTTTTCTGAAAACCTCCTATCACTCTTTGTTGATGACTCCTTCGTAAATCTGTATACATTCATGCTAATCACATGATGATTGTTTTACAACTCTATACAAATTCATTCTAATCATGATGGTTCCTTTATAAACCTATACAATTTCATGCTAATTTGGTTGATGCTTCATAGCCATATATAACTTCACACTAACAATGGTAGTTCGTGTCCTTTACCATGTAGAGCTTCTTGCTAATTATTGATGGTTCATTTTAATCCCACTTCATTCTTTCTACTTTTTACTTTTTTGTTTATTGGCATTGCTAATTAGTTGTTGATGCTCATTTAAGATTAAAACAAAATGCTACTCGCGTGGAATTTTATTCTTGTAGGTATAGAGATGGAGTATTCATTATGAGGAGGATATATAGATCATTATTAATATACAAATTATTTTAACATGTATCTATCATTTTCTTATGTCGATTGCTTGTTTACATTGACATTTGTGATTCATATTATTTCACATGTAAGTCAAAGTGTGGGGAAAAACCATAGTAGTGAAAGTTGCATACCTTACAATTTTCCCCATCTATTCTGTATATTCAATTTGGTCTGCTTGTCCTACATGCAATTTAATTGAACTTTGACTTAACTAGATTCAACATATTCCAAAGATTTAGATCTTAGCTTGATATTCTTATTTTGGTCCCGCTTTTCATTTAAAATGAGTGCACTTTGACCAATAAAACATGATTCTTGATTCACAAATTTAACCATGTGGGACGTGTTTGCTCATAGGTGCACATGAACAAGAAAATTCTAGTTACACATGCTAATAGATTGAAGCAACAACTATAAGAGAGTGGTCTAGGTTTGTCTCATTTTCTTTTGTTTATTTTGATTCTAACACATTTCTTTTGTTATCTATTAAATGAAAGCACTTGGTTTAGCTAGTCAATTATTGGAATCCTAGCTTAAATGGTTTGTGGGGATTTCTATAGTGAGAACCCAGTTTTTGTAAAGCACTACAATATCTACAAGGCCAACTTCAAGGTTACAAAAGAGTTGAGGTACACAAACATACCTTTTTTGTTGGGCTAGATTGCTACAACTATGCAAATACTCTGCTCATCTATAAATACATGCCAAATGAGAATCTTATATATTCCCTTCATGGAAAGGCTACTCACAATAATTTGTTGCCAAAATGGCCTTCTAGGTCCAACTTTTTTGTTGGAATTGTTCAAGAAATTTTCTATCTATGTCTATTTTAAAGAGAAATTTCTAGTGGGTGTCATTACAACACTTTTGATATAAATGAGGTCATGGTAGTGAAACTAATATCTCCTTGGATAGTCAAGGTAAGAAAGAGTATGTATTAGAATTGATTATAAATAGTCATCTTACCCACCACAATTTTGTCAAATTTTTCAGATGGTTCTATAGAAATGATGTTTTATTTTTCTATATGAATTGCTCTCAAATGGATGTCTTAAAAATATCTATTTGGGGATTTGGGGAGATGAAAGTTGCTTTGAATTGGGATTGAAGATACAACATATCTTCATGAGGATCATCATAAGTGCATTGTGTATAGAAACATCAAGGCCAACAGTGTGATGTTGAATTCAAATTTCAAAGTGAATTTAGGGGATTTTGGCATTACTAGGGTTGTGGAATGTAAAAGAGGGGGGCATCTCATTGCACTAGTAGGAACAATTGGGTACATAGTGCCAGAAGTGTAAAAATTAAGCACACTGATAGAGTAGTGAAATGGATTTAGGTCTTTTATGGGATTCTTGATAGGGCTAAATGATGTAGATAACTTGTTTCAACCTATATTTAAAAACAATTTAGGGTGGTGGGAGGGATAATGGTAATGTGTTCTAGCTTAGATATTTTAGCATTTTTTTGATATTGTATAGCTAGAATATTTTGCAAGATTTGATTTTTATTACGAGATTATAAATAATTTTTATATCAAGAAGATTTGTTTTTGAATGATTTTTCTATGCAAGTAGAATAATAAAAAGTTGCAAAAATAATTTCCTTGAAACTTGTTTTCTGGAATGTTTGCAAGTGGTAAGTGTGTAATCATGGTAGAAAGAATACTAACTTGAGACAATTTTCTAAAATCAAATCTATTTCACTTGATACTACGTTTATTGTTAAGATAATTATCAAGACAAGTTAAATAAAAATGATCAAGTAGATTGATGTGCATTCATTGTAAATATATTATAGATTTCATCTTTAAATGTAATAGAAAATAAATAATATAGATTTCATCTTTAAATGCAATTTATTTCCTAGTTTATTCTTTGGTGTAGTGTATGTGGTAGAAGATAGGTTTTGTGGTGTAGTTTACCAAGCAAAAGACATGTTTCACAGTGTAAGAATTTTTTTTGCCTAGAACCTCCCACTATAAGTAGTTTATCAATTGCCAAAAACATGATAGCGAAGTGTCATTTCATGTTTCAATAGCCAAAATGGGGTTCCCATTGTGAAACTACAATTTCTATGTAAGTTGGGCTGTTTTGTTCTATTGAAAAACTCTCCATGATAAAAAATCATTGATCTATTTTTAAAAACCTACTTTTGCTTCTTGTTTTGCCTATTAATTATATGCAAATCAATACATATAATAAAGAAACTGCACAACAACGCTGAAAAGATATTGTATGCAGTGTTGTACGAGTACCACTTCACTAGATAATTTCAAAAATGCGGGGTTCACTAAGGTTGGGGCCCCATGGAAGGGGTCTTCCTAGAAAATAGAGTTGGAACTGCTGAGATTTTTTACGAATATGTTAAAGCTGGTGGTCCCATGAATTTTGTTTTGCACTCCAGTTTAAATATTAACTCCTTAATTTAAGGTTGTCATGAACTTTGTAGTGTAGATCAACTTAAGTTTAAATTTCTAAATTTAAGTAAATTGGTGGTAAATAAATTTATTTATTTTTCTAAAATTTATATGATTGACAAATGGCATAATATATTCCTAAGCTGGTGGGGCAATTTCTAGCCCCTCCTCATTTGCACGAGCTTAGATTTTCAACGCTAAAAAGTAGAGGATCTATTTATTTGGAAAAGATTCCAAATAATCCCGTAGCCAAAAAATATTTTTTTCATGGGACCACTTCTTCCTTAAAAATAGAGCTTAAGCCCCCTCCATGGGACTCTTTCCTAAGAAGGAGTAGATATAAACACAATTAAATCTTTATTTTAAGGATTAACATTTTATGCACGAACTATTTATAATTTTTGGAAAATGTACGTGTGTAAAATTTGTTGAATAAGTATTAGTTTTTTATACATGACAATAAATATATAATTAATACATTTGGAAGTTAAGGATTGGTTTCTTATGCATGAATTATTTATAGTAAATTTGGATTTTTGAAAAATACATATGTGTCAATATGTTTCTTAGATATAATTTCAAAATATAGAAAATGTATATGTATATAAAATTTATTCCTTATACATAATCTCTAAATATCTCATTTCTTGTCACTAACTTTGTATTTGTTGTTTCCATTTCTTGTTTCTAATAATGTAGGAAGGGCTAGGGTTTAATTTTTTTGATAAATATTTTTATTTAATTTTGCATTAATAAAAAATAGTACCTAGAATATTTAACAAAAGTTTGTGGTAAAAATACACATCTGCAAGTTAAATCAAAATAAACAAAAGGGTAATCTTGAAACATGAATATGATGTCATGGTTATGCTAGGTAGAAATAGAGGATCTTGATTATAAGGTTTCCCCAAAACATTGCCGAAGGTAAAGATTTGGTAATTAACATTATGTTTGTTTCATTTCTCTATATCTTAATTTATTAGATTGTTGAAATTTTAGTTAGAAAAACTTGTTAAATGTAGGTCATCTTCATAAAATTCAAATGAAGTAAATGTGAAAAAGATTAATTTTTTTTAATTTTCAGCCAACATTTTTATAACAATTATCGATTATATTTTTTAAAAGTTATTTTTTAACTGATAGCCCTTCCAAGTTAAATTAACTCAAGTTGTGTGTGTGTATGTTCTTTTGCTAAAATTAGTGTATAAAATTAATTGATTGGTTTTGTTTTCTATTAATTGTCAATGAATTGTTGCTTAGAAAGTTTTGTTAGCTTGCTTCCGTTGCTCTCCTTTTTTCAAAAAGAGAATTGAGAATTGATAGTTTTTATTTTAAAAGGCCCTCTTTTAATATTTTTTTTATCAACAATTTAAATCAAGGAGAAGGAATAGACTTATTATTAATCATATTTGAAATACAATAGTTATTAATTCAAAATTGCTCTATGAATTTTAAAATTTTATCCAAGCACATGAACTTTAAGTTAAGATAATATATATTGATACCTTATAGTTTTATATGTTTACATCAATTCCAAGTTTATAATTTATAGATAACAAAAAAATATTCAAAGATAAATGGGATAAGAAAATTTCAATACAAAATTTTGTAGGATAATTTAGATTTATAATATGGTTGGCATGGGTGCTTCATAAAAGTCACACAAATCACCAAAAAAAATCTAATATTCTTGCAATAATGTGTTCAATTCACAATCCTTTCTTTGTCCTATTTTTTACTACATTAATACTCAATAAAAAATATCGTAAGAAGGAATAATCATAATCTAGATAATACATCAATTCATATCAACCCTTGAAATTACTCATTCTCTAGATAAGGGGTTAGATGACATTAATCTTACTAGTGGTCTAGTTCACCAATCTTTATTGTGTTCCATTATTGATATAGATAGTCATACAACATAGAATCTAAAAACTATCATCGTGTCTACTTGAGGCCCCAACCTTAAAATCCTAGCACTCATACCCCTATCTCAATTCTAGCACTCCTCTTCCTAGTTCAAACACTAAAAAATCTAGATCTTTACATTCACCCTACTTCTTCATGTTTTACTAACACTTTTAACTCTAAAACTCCTCTATGACTTGTAATAAGAATAGATCCAAGAATTAATTATAAAATATCAATGCGAACATAAGAAAGCCAATTATAAACAACCTAGTCTAGGAAGCGACCCTTTAGGTATAGTGATTCAATTGTAAATATAAACTTGTTATTTTATTCTTTCTTAAAAGTGTTCTTATAAATATTGATGCCCTCCTAAATGGCACAAGGTTAGAAAATGATAAATAACACAAAAGACACGAAACCATTAGTGTTAGTCAATCAAAAACTAATCTAAAAAGGCATACCAAGAGAGACACTAAAAACATGCAAGCATATTTAACTATCAAAGCAAACATGATGAGGCATCTCCAAATATCTCCTAACATGCCCTTAGTTTCTTTCTCCCTTGTTCCTCTCCTCTCCAAGTTCCAAAATAGTGTAGCTCTCAGCAGCTTTTTGCACTATGGATGCTTATGGAGGATTGAGATTGTAGTATTGTGTTTTAAATATGAAATGAAAAGCTAATACTATTCTATTGATGCTAAAATGATTTATTTTATCCAAAATGACAAGATATTAGTTGATTATGCTAAAATGCTCTCTAAAAATGCCTATAGCTTAAATGCATGCAAGTTTCCAAGATCTGGATTATGAAGAAATGGGCTCTATTTATAGGAAAAATGGAGCAATGGATGGTTGAGATTGAGCAATCTCAACAAGGGTTAGGATTGAATGATTTCAAATCCATGTGAGGGCTTTCAACCCAATCCCAGGATGACAAGTGTCAATGTGAGATAGGTTGAGAGGGAAGGGAATAAGCTTTAAATGCCTGATATGACCTTGGGATTTTAGAGTCAAGGTTTGTTGAATGAATAAAATCTTTATTCAAAGAATAAAGCTTTTATCCAATAGATAAACTCTTGTGCAAATATGAAATGGATGAATATGGTCAAAACAATAAATGTTTGGGGGGGACAAGTTTGAAATAACCATAAATGGTTATGTAAGAGCCATAAATGGTCATGTAAGAGCCATTAGTGGTCTTGGAAGACTTTGGGGGTTAATTTGTTGAACACACAAAGCATTAAATGCTTTTCAAAGACTTTGGAGTCTTTGAGAAGTGACTCCATTTTGCTTAGGAATGTGACAATAATTAGGGGATGGATTAGGCTAATTAGGAAGGGGTTAGAAGAATCTAGAAGGGGATTAGATTTTGCAAGTGGATTTGGTGGGTGAGGGAAAATAGGATTTTATTAAAATAAAAATTCATTTATTTCAATAAATGTGTGCAAGTTGCATTTGTAGGAAAATGCAAGTGGGGGGGGGATAATGATTTAAATAAATGTTTTATTTAATTTATTTAAAAGAAGAATAGGGGGATTTAATTAAATAAATAGATTTTATTTATTTAATTGATTGAAATTTGGTTTAATGAATTAATTAAAATAAATTGAATAATTTATTTAATTAATAGAAGAGTGTTTGGGGATGAATTAATTAAATATTAATTTAATTAATTGATGGCTAGTGGATTTTTAATCAAATAAATAGCGAATATTTATTTAATTAAGCTGGACAGATTTGTGTGACTACATTTGCCCCTCTTTGAGACGGTGCGGTTTGTCGCGTCTTTTCAAAGAAAGAAAACTGGTGTGAAGAAATGCCCCATAAAATGTAAATTTAATGGGTGGTATGCCCCCTCGAGAGATGGGCAGAAAAATTTCAAAAAATCGGGCGATCTCTCGAAAAAGAATGAAAATTGGCAGGGTAGTAGAAGAGAAGAAGTTAGCCATACGGGTGAAAAATAGAAGAAAATGGGGGAAACATGGAGAAATGGGGGGCTCGGGAAGTTCACGGGGACTACGGCGGTGAGCAGGGAGAAGTTACGGTGAGCACGAAGGGTATAAATGGGGTGAAAGGAGTGAAAACAGGATCATTTGTGACCGCGACCATTTGTAAACGAGAGCTTTGATAGTGACGTTTGGAGGAGCGAGCAATAGCTACGATGCCGATTCCGATCACCGAGCACAGATTCGAGCGAGTCCGATGGTTCCAGCGCCCAGATGACTACGGACTAGCGGTACGCAAATTTGAAAACTTAATTTTTGTGCATTTTTGATAGGTTTTTAGCTGAGTCCAAGTCAAGTCGGAGCAAGAGCACTGGAACTTTGGTTTTGGCGCTTTTGCTCCATGAATTAGCGCTATTGTGCCGCAATAGTGCTATTGTCCCCTGGTTTGAGCACTTTTGCCCTGCATTAGCGCTATTGTATGCAAGTTTTAGTGCTATTGATTAAGTAGTGTTATTGCTGGGTTAATTGAGCGCTATTGTGTTAAAATAGCGTTATTGTATAAGGGTTTTAGCGCGTTTACAGTTTGAGCACTTTTGTATAGCTGATTGAGCGCTGTTGTTAGGGTTGTAGTGCTATTGTTGAAAACTAGCGCTTTTGTTGGTAAAATAGCGCTTTTGCTGTAGGATAAAGAAATGCCCCAATTTGGATGAAGAAAATCTCCCGATGCCTAATGATGGATGGTTGGCGATGTGAAGTGGGAGTTGTTTTGAACCATAGCAGCCTGATGAGACTTAGGTCATTTGTTAGGATAAATGTCTGTTGAAGTCTAGGTGGCCATGATTGCTTACCTGTTGAGACCTGAAGATACTTGATCAAAGTATCTGTTGATAGTCTAAGTTTAGACTTAAGAAAGTTTGAAAACAAAACAACTGATGGTGATTGATAAATGTCCATGTGCAGGAGGATCTGCGCATGTTGCAGTTATGTGAGCGCCATCCTACGACACAGGGGTTGCGGGACCGATTGACTCAGGCGGAGATAGACTGCATTGCCGCAACTGGGTTATACGAGGTGATGCACATGCCTGTGATTCGTATGAATCACGGATTGATCACAGCATTAGCAGAGCGGAGGCACAGTGAGACGTGCACCTTTCATTTGGCATAGGGGGAGATGACCGTGACTCTAGAGGATGTGTAGTGCATCTTTCAGATTTTGATTCGAGGGGAGCTGGTCACATACGATAGATCTTGGGGGACTGTGGTAGTGTAGAGGATTTTTGATGAGGATGTATATATTGATGATGGCTCGATCGCGTGGGAGGATATAGCGGCACTATATGAGCCTCTTCCAGCAGTTTTGTCAGGGATCGTGGGAGGACTGTTGTGTCCAGACAGGTGGTCACATGGGTTGGCGGTGGGATGGGGACAGGTTATCGAGATGATGATGACCGAGGGGACCCGATTTGCATGGGGGTCATGCGTGTTGGTGCACATGTATCAGGAGCTTCATGAGGTAGTATACCGGGGGAGGGGTTCCTTAGCAGTGGGTATGACGTTGCTACATATTTGGGCGTGGGAGCACCTACCAGTGACTCAACCAGTGAGTCTGAGATTCCGTGCGGTGGATCAACCGTACATGTTTATGTACAGTGGCATGATGAGTCAGCCCCACTTGGGGAAGTTAGAGTGGTGGTGGCGGGCATTGGATGACCTGGATGCAGTGATATGGTGGCCATACTTGGAGTGTGAGCCATGGGATGATGACGCAGAGGCACTACCTTATGTCTTCATGACCCGATTCCTCATTGGGAGGACCTCATACCATGTAGAGAGACAGGTGCCCAGGAGAGTGATGAGGCAGTTCGGACGGCAGCAGGGGCTGCCTATCGGATCTGGAGAGTATGCGCGGGTGATTCGAGAGAGGTATGCATGGGGTCCAGTGCTACCTTATGATCAGGCACTGGCAGAGTTTCGGACACTGCAGGCGAGGCCATGGGACCTATGACCGAGGGTCATTGATGCAGGGGTGACAGATGAGTATACGCGATACCAGACGACACACCCGATTCCACGGATATCGGATCCAGCAGAGCCGATCCTAGCATTTGAGGATGAGAGGGGACGGAGACGAAGGAGGGCAAGAGGTCGAGGAGATGGAGGAGGAGGAGGTGGAGGTGGAGGAGGTGGAGGTGGAGGCGGAGATGGAGGAGGAGGAGGAGGAGATGGAGGTGGTGGAGGTGGAGGAGGTGGAGGTGGAGGATTGGGGATGCGGAGCCAGCGAGAGGGAGAGGTGGGCTTCCTTTACAGATATCCCAGGGACCATTGATACTGAGAGGAGTTCACCTGAGTGGGAGGGGGATGGAGAGGGAGATCCCGATGGACAGAGGGGAGGGGACTACTGGAGAGGGAGGTGTAGGGGAGGCAGCTATGGACACCGGGGAGGGAGCCACTGGAGATCTGCGGGATCACAGCATAGTGCGCTTGCAGACGCGGATAGAGGATTTGGAGGCAGAGGTGGCTGCTAGGGATGTGCAGCTATTTGCACGAGAGTCAGAGCTGATGGTGGTGCTGCGGGAGAGAGATACTGCAGTGGAGAGATTGGCGGAGCTGCAAGAGAGAGTCCAGGTTGGAGTAGGAGCACAGGGGCCTACAGGGGAGGTTATGAGGTAGTTTGGCTGAGCACAGGCTGAGATAGAGTACTGGCGGGGGTTATATGAGCAGGTGGTGCCAGTGAGTCAACGAGCTCTCATTTATACTCAGATGCGACAAACTTGATCAGAGTGATTGCAAAGGATGCAGAGAAGTGGGGGAGTGATGGGTCCTTTGAGGTGGGAGAGATCAGGGGATGCAGGAGGGAGTGGTGGTTCGATGAGGCCTCCATGAAGAGATGGAGCAGGGGGTGCAGGTACTAGTGGTGGAGCAGGTGGAGGTGTTGGGACAACATCTGGCCAGAGTGGCATTTGAGAGAGCATTCATGCATATGTGTATTTGTATCTTTATTTTGTGGACTGTATCTTGGATGGCTCTTGGTAGCCGATTTTTGTAGACTTCATTGCACTCTGATATATGAGATGAGATATATGAGGAGATCCCATATTTTGATGATATGCATTTGATTATGTATGGATGTTTGTGCAGGATGATGAGTGATTGCTTAGATGGATATGTGTACATGTATGTATTTGATGAGATGTTTCTTATATGCATGTTTTGATGATGATACTAACATATGAATGTAGGTTTATATATGTTTTGTTTGATTTTTGATGTAATGTTGTATGTATGTAATGCCATGATGATGATGTATGCTTATGATGATTTATGAACAGGATTTTGGTGTTTCCTATTTTGATATAATGATGAGATGATTTTTTTTTTTTTTGTGATGATGTTAATGCTATGATCAAATGAATGATTTTATGTATGAACATGTATCTAGATGTTTTTAAATAAATGCAATATGGATAAACAAAATGTAAAGTACAAATGTTTATATGATAATGCCTAAATGAATGCGTATGTAAAATGAATATATATATATATATAAATGGTATGAACCAATGTTTAATAAACAAGTGGATTTATGATTCTAAATGTTTTGAATATGATTTAAGTACAAATGATGATATTATAACTTATGTTTAATAACTGCACCTTAATGCAATTAAAAAGATGATAATGAATGCAAATGTGAATGGATCCTAAAATGAGCATAATAAGATACTTAGTTAATGGATGAACGAATGCACTTTTTCACTAAATGGATAAATGAATGTATACCATAATAAATGATAAAGGATAATAAAATGATGATGGATAATCGACACTATACGAATGCCTATTAAATGATTTAAAACAATCAAAGACAATTTAATCCCACGAATAAATCTACATATTTATGATTGATGCAATGATGCAAATGATTAATGAAAACTAAATGTCAAGAAAATGAACTATATGTAAAGTTAAAAATGACATGAATGTTTAATGCAAGATGTAACTAAATGTTTAATGCAAGATGCAACTAAATGTTTAATGCAAGATGCAACTAAATGTGAGGATGATATGATCATGAGGAATGCAAGGTTTGTAAGACTTTGCATGATGCATTGATGATGTATCAGAGTACTCGATCGTGATTGTATCCAAGACCAGCTTAATTTTTTTACATTTTGCACATAAATCCTATATATGAATGAGTGAATGGATGGGTGATATGCAATGGAATGCAATATATATAAACAGATGAGATGAAGTGATGATCCATAGTGCTCGATTTTCATCATTGAGCTTTAAAATGTTGGAAGAGAATACAAGCATCTTGACATAATGATTCAAGATGACCTGAGTATTCCTTTCATGGATTTTGTATAGCAAGTTAATACAAACGACTTGATATAAGGGTCAAGTCGACCAGAGTATTGCTTGCGGAACAGACAAGGATTATCTCTATTCATGCATGACTTGGATCGTCCTCCTTGATCTTAGGCTGATCATATCCTGAGACAAGTGCATACCATACTAAGAGATAAAACCTTTATCCAATTTGGATGAGGAGGAACCAAAGAATGAGCATTGTACCTGCAAACAAATAGTATATACATAAAGAATAAAGAATATGGATCCTTGGTAATGGTTCATGCCCATATGGTCAAGGTATACGCTGTAGTCAGCAAGCCGTAGTGATCTATGACTGCATTTTACATAAGATCACGTAGCTTGGTGAAATTCCCGCGTAGACACCATTAGTACATGCCCCAGAACTTCATCCGAAATAATGCGCAAATGATACAAAACAATGCTGAAAGATCTCGATACAGATAAACGAATGACTATACTCACAAATCAACCAAGTATTTGATAGCTTAACATAATTTTCTTGTCAAAGAAAACGTCACTTTTTGTCTTTGTTTTGGTAAGGAAGGATGCATCCTTGTTGGAGACAGTTTTTGACTGTTGATGTGGATTGTGTGGTCGATTGGTAAATGGTCATCGTGTGAGTATTTTGTCAATGTTTGTTTTGGTATCTGCATGGATGAGTATGTACAAGGTGTTGCCATGTTTTTGTGTGATTTTCGATGTTTTGTCAATGTTTTTGGATTTTGTGTTGAGACATTTTTGAATTTTTTTGGTATTTTGATGATTGCCTGAATGAAGAACTTAATGAATCATAAGACAATGTAGAATCCACTTCCATCAATAGGTTTAAAGGCATTGCCCCCAGTTTTAGACATGACGATGAAAAAGCGGGATGCAAGATGTATGGAGTACTATCATAATTGCAGACAAATAACAAGCCATGGTTTTTGGACGGATGAATGTATGTATGAAGTAGATGTGATCGCAACAAGTCTGAAAGACAATGGAGCCATAGCTTTTACGAGTGGCACCTGTTTGCCAGGTTTTCACCATCATACTTACCCAAGGTGCCACCAGAGTGGTTGTTCACCATTTGGATGCATGATTTTTCTTTACTTTTTTTAATGTTTTTGTATTTTCTTCAGGACATTTTTTTGAATGTTTTTTTGGTATTTTCTGATATGTAGGGGAGCCTGATGCTCTGTACAGCTTAGGTATAAAACCATTTTAGGTGCATGCTATTGATTGGATCTGCAAGTGGTTCTCCTTCTGATGTAGCCAACTGATATGCCCCGGACCCGAATACAGCAGTGACAACATATGGGCCTAGCCAGTTTGATTCAAACTTGCCCTGATGTTCTCTATTTGGTTGATTGTGAGGATTCTCTCGTAGAACAAGATCACCTACCTCAAATGTATGAGGTCGAACTCGGTGATTGTAGCTTCTACTCATGCGCTGATAGGCTTTGAGATGATTGTATGCAGCTTGTCGCTTCTCATCAAGTAATTCTAAGTCTTGGAGGCGTGAGACTCTATATGCTTCGTCATCTATCAGATTATGCAAGGAAACCCGTAATGATGGTATCTCGACCTTAATAGGCAAGATAGCTTCTGCACCATAGACCAATGAATAAGGAGTTGCACCTGTAGGGGTTCGAATGCTAGTTCGATATGCCTATAGTGCGGGATTTAGTTGAACATGCCAATCACGACCGGCATCATTAACCGTCTTCTTGAGGATTCTTAATATGTTTTTATTGGATGCTTCAGCCTGACCATTGCCTTGTGGGTAGTAGGGAGTGGAAAAGCGGTGTTGGATATGAAATTTCTCACAAAGTTCACGGACATCCTGATTTTTGAAAGGAAGACCGTTATCTATGATGATGGACATGGGTACACCATACCGGCAGATGATGTAGTTGAGGATGAAGGAGGCGATCTGCTTGTCGGTGACTTGGGTAAGTGGAACAACTTTGATCCACTTTGTGAAATATTCGGTGGCGGTAATAATGAATTTATGGCCATTGGATGAAGATGGATGAATCTTACCCACAAGGTCAAGGCCCCATTGACAAAAAGGCCATGGTGTGGTGATTGGTTGTAGTTCCTGGGCTGGTACATGTATCAGGTCGCCATGAACTTGACATTTCTTGCATTTTCTGACAAAGTAGTAGGAATCCTTTTCCATAGATGGCCAATAATATCCAGCTCGCATGAGTTTCTTGGCTAGTGACGGAACACTTGAGTGAGTCCCGCAAATTCCTTCATGTACCTCTTCCAAAGCCTTTGTTATCTCAGCTTGTTCCAGACATCAAAGGAGAGTACCATCAAGACCGCGTCGGTATAGGGTTTCAGCAATAATAGTATATCGAGCAGTTTGGCGAATGAAGGTTTTACGTTGGTTATTTGATTGGTTGGGAGGAAGGGTGTGATCGCGAAGATAGGTGTAGAACTCACTGCACCATGGGGATTCAAAACCGACAAGGCGACATATCGTTTCGGATTCAGGGATATCATAAGCGGGGATCCAAAGCTGTTCAACCAAGAACTCGTAGCGTGTTGAATTTTGTGGAAGATCTAGGAGAGATGCGATGGTAGCCATAGCGTTAGCAGCTCGATTCTGATCTCTTGGTATCTGCTCAAAAGTGATAGTAGTAAATGATGTCTTTAGAGTGTCCACCATTTGCTTATATGGCATGAGTTTATCATCCTTTGTCTGATATTCATCAGTTGCTTGTCAAATGACCAGTTGTGAGTCACCATATACTTGTAGCTCTTGTAATTTCCATTGTACGGCTAACATGAGTCTTGTGATCAAGGCCTCATATTCTGCTATGTTGTTTGTGCATGGAAATGTGAGCCTGTAAGACTTCGGGATGCTGTCACCTTGGGGTGTGATAAACAGAATGCCTGCTCCCGAGCCGTGCCTAGTGTATGAACCATCAAAATATAGTTTCCATGGTTGTGCTATTGTGATCATGAATATCTCCTCATCTGAAAAATTGGAAATGAGGGGATGATCGCCTATGAGTGGTGCATCGGCCAACTGATCTACAATAACTTGACCTTTGATAGCTTTACGGTCCACGTACTCAATGTCAAATTCACTTAGAATCATCACCCATTTGGCCAAGCGGCCTGTCAATGCTGCTTTGTTAAGTAAATACTTGAGTGGGTCAATCTTTGCAATGAGTTGTACTTTGTGTGTTAACAAATAGTGCCTCAGTTTAGTGGCTACCAGGATTATTGCTAGGGAAGCTCGCTCAATAGGGGTGTAATTGAGTTCATAGCCCACCAGTGTGCGAGAGATGTAGTAAACAACACACTCTTTTCCTTCTGCATTATGTTGTGCCAGTAGTACACCCAATGTTGTACTTGTTACTGAGATATAGAGTAACAACAATCTATTTGGAGCTGGTGGCATCAGCAATGGTGGATTCATGAGATAGTCTTTAAGCGTCTGAAATGCTTGCTAGCATTGGGCGTCCCACTGGAAGCGGATGTTCTTGTGTAGCAGATGTGTAAATGGGTGACACTTATCAGCCAATTGTGCAATGAATCTTCGGATGGATTGAAGCCATCCTTGTAATGTCCTTAGCTGACTGATATTCTTTGGAGGTGGCATGTCCATGATTGCTTTTACCTTTGCTGGGTCGACCTCAATACCTTTGCTTGAGACAATGTATCCTAGAAGCTTCTCGGAGGTTTCTCCAAAGACACATTTCTTTGGGTTGAGTCGAACATGGTATTGTTCCAGTCTATCAAAGATCTTATCTAAGATGTGGAGATGTCCTTCTCTGGTGAGTGATTTTGCTAGTAAGTCATCAACATAATCTTCCATCATGGTATGCATCATGTCATGGAAGATGGTGGTCATTGCTCTTTGATAGGTTGCTCCTGCATTCTTTAGACCGAAGGGCATTACATTCTAGCAATATGTGCCCCATGGACATGTGAAGGCTGTCTTATGTTGATCTTCTGGTGTGATCTTTATCTGATTGTATCCTGAAAAGCCATCCATAAGTGAAAGCATGGCATGTCCTGCTGTCAAATCTACTATGATGTTGATATTTGGTAGGGGGAAGTCATCCTTAGGACATGCCTTATTCAGATCTCTGAAGTCAGTACAAATACGGATGCCCCCTTTTGGTTTGCCAACAGGCACAATATTGGAGATCCATTCGGCATAATCAATTGGTCTAATGAAACCAACATCTAGGAGTTTCTTGAGTTCTGTTTTGACTAGCACTGCAATCTGAGGATGCATCTTACGAAGCTTCTGCTAGACAGGTTTTGCCCCTTCTGCTACAGTAAGGTGATGCATGACTAAATCAGGATCAAGTCCAAGCATGTTTGCATATGACCATGCAAAGTTGATCTGACGCTTCTGGAAGAATTCTATAAACTTAGGCTATTCCTTTGGAGTGAGAAGAGATGCCAGATGTATGATATGAGGATTTTTAGGAGTCCCCACATTGTATTCTTTGGTTTCCTTGATGAGAATCGTTGATCGTTCTTGTTGTGTTCTATCAGGGAGAATGTCAAACCCTTCATCCTCAGGCACCTCAGAGAGGTTTTCACCATTGGATACGCTCTTTCTTTTTACTTTTCTTGGATCAAACAGTGCCACAGTGTGGTTTTCACTGGAAGATCCATGTTTTATTGTTATATTTTTGCAGCTGAAAGGTTTGGCATCCGCCCCGAAGTATGCTGCGCTATTAAGTTCTATGGCGAATCCAGCTTTGTGATCCCCGCTTGGTAGGTTATCCCTTAATTCCAAAAAGTCAATGATGGCCTCATCGTTTTGGAAGAAGTCCAGACATGGGGGATTTGGTTGGTTCCATTTGATGAGTTCAGGGTGGATAATGGGCATTACTTCATCGATTAGGTTAAGTTCGTTAGAGGTATCAGTGAGGGTTAAGATGTTATGGTGAAGGTCGTCAATGGTACTCTCCCTATCAGAATCAGGCGTAGGATGAGACGTAGGGTCTGTGGAAGATGTTTCTAGTTCAGGAACCCAAGTGATCCTTATCTGTGCTTCTCCGTAAACAGGGATATCTTTGCGTGGTGGAGGTGGTGATGTGTCTTCCTCATCTGAAGTGTTAAGATATATCGAATCAAATTCCCATTCATGTGAGTCGGTCTCTGAATCACTTTCCAGCATCCGATTGCTATACCATACTGGGATGTCTTTTGAGTTAAACACTGCAGGTGTGATTGGTTGATGCACCTTTGTAGTGATCGATGCTATAGGAAGTTTGATGGGGATAAAAGAACCTAGCACAGGAAGTATCGACAATGTTGACTCAGTGGCTTCTGCGGGAACTGCTGGTACCATAGATGCTGCTGCGGGTTCTGATACAGTTGCGGCTGCTAATGGTACTATGGATGTTTTTGTTGTTGCGGATGGGATTACTGGTTCGCTTGGTGGTATGATTGGTATTGGTGATAGTTGTGTTGGATTTTTGAGCCTCGATGGGGTAGTTGGGATGGTGCTTGAGGCTGCTTTAATGATGAAAGGCGTCCTTTTTGCCGTAGGCGGACAAAATGGTTTGCTGGGTTTTCCTTTGAACTTGAGTTTAGGAAAGATCTCTTTTTCAAAGCCTAGGCCTGTATTACCTTTGGGCTTTAATTCTGGTAGTAGAGGTTCATGTCGTCCTTGTTTGCAATATCCCAAAGCACTCTGACCATCATACCCCATTCGTTGAATAATGAGGAGACCTTTGCCATACTGATCCGTAGGAAGTGTAACTCGCGGTATATCAGTGGTGATGGGATCTTTATAGATCCATTCCGCTAGGTCCTCATCTTGTGTTTCTTCCTCTTGACTCTTTCCAAGAATGAAAGGCGTCAAAGCACATGCTGGTATGTTTAGTGGTTGCTGGAGTACCTGCTGTGGTTTACCATGCATTCTAGGAGAAGTGGGCATTTGTCCCACACAAAAGAGTTGACTCAAGTTGTATTCCCCAGGACCTTCCTCTGCTATCTTCATCTTAATCTTTTCTTGCTTGGGTATAGGGGTGTTTGAACGGGCAAGAGAGGCGGGACCTATATATGATGTGGAAGAAATGGCTTCTCTATTATTAGGAACGGTAATCTCTGGTTGATGGCTGATATTATGGCAATATGCAAAGGGATTTGCATCACCCAGAATTGTGATCTCTACACCATTATGTGGGAACTTGATACATTGATCGTAGGTAGAGGGAACAGCTTGCATGGCATGTATCCAAGGTCTTCCTAACAATAGATTGTAGGGCAGAGGGAGGTCCAGAACCTAACAAATGATGTGCTTTACCACGGGGCCCACTCGGATTAGTAGTACCACAGCTCCTTTGGATGAATGCTCCGCATCGTCATAGGCTTTGATTGTGATCTTCTGACGAGGATCCACTGATTCTACTGCATATCCCAATGTTGTGACATACTGCAGTGTACAAATATTTAGGCCTTCTCCATTATCGATCAAGACTCGCTTGATCCTATGTTGGTTAATAAATCCTTCGATGTGGAGTGAAGCGTTATGAGGTTGTTGGAAGGAAGAGTTGTCACTTTCGGAAAAAGTGAGACAAGGTGATGACTTTAGACTTCCAACCATGGCTTGAAATTGGTCCGTATTCAGATTTGCAGGGACTGATGCCTCTTGGAGTGCTTGATCCAAGATAGTTTTATGAGAGGACGATAGGCGTAAAAGCTCTAAAATGGATATAAGCGCAGGGGTTTTGTCTAATTGTTCCACAAGATTGTACTGCTTTGGGATGGAGGTGGTGCCTTGTGGAGCTGCCTTGATGGTAACTTTGCCGCGACGCGTAACAACATTGCAATTTGAGTTGGGATTTTTGAAGGTTATGGTTGCAACTTGTTCACTGGCATCATACAAATGATTTATAGTGTAATTATACGCAGCCTGCGTATAATCAGTAGTATTAGTGCCTCGCCTGGAAGTGGAAGGACCCCTTTGATCTTGTGATGGAAGTGGATTTTTGAACATCAGATGATCATTATTTGTTGTTTTTGGGTCATGTCCTTCTATTTCAATTTCTCCTCGGTCAATAAGATCCTAAATGAGATCTTTCAATCGGTGACAATTACTTGTCTTGTGTCCTCTCCCTTGATGGAATTCACAGTGTTCAGTATCTCTCCACCATGCCGGTTTGACCTGAGGTTCATAGTTTGATAGTTTAGGTAGAGTGACCAAATTCTGAGAAATGAGTTGTCGCAATATTGTTTCAATGGGTTCCCCTAAGGGAGTGTATGTGCGTTTCTATTTTTGCTGACGAGGTCTAGGTTCATCATGAGATGTGATGCGACCTTGATTGGAAGGAACATTTGTGTTGTTTTGAGGTGGAGGATTTTGTCCTGCAAACCGAACCACAGGTTGTGCGTTTTGGATAGTCCGGGCATCGACAACCCCATCATTGACGATATTCTTGTTTTTATTCCAAAAGTTTGGTTTATTGCTGTTGAAGCGTGGGTGAGGGCCATCTTTTGGTTCATTAAATATTTTGATGAGTCCTTTCTTGATGAGTGCCCGTTCACATTTTAAACCCTTGGTGATCATATCATTAAAAGAGTCTGTGTCTTTGACATCCAGGTGAAATTCCATTTCTTCATTTAAGTTGGAAATGAATATTTCCACTAGTTCTCGTTAGGTAACTGAAGAGAACGTCTGCTAGACATTTGACGCCATCGTTGCAGGAATATTGAGAATTGTTCACCTGGTTTTTGTTTGGTGTTGCACAGATCAGCCATGGTGATGTCGCGTTCAATGTTATGAGAATAATGAGCGAGGAATTTTTGGATAAGTTCCTCAAATGTTCTAATGCCACCTGGTAGTCGGGAAAACCATGATGTGGTTGTTCCTCCCAAGCTTTGGGGAAAAAGGCGCATTAGGTAGGTGTCTTCATATGCTACTTCAAGACAAGCGGAATGAAATTCTCTGACATGATCATGAGGATCTCCCTTTCCTCTATATTTTTTGAATTTGGGTGTTTCAAATCCTTGTGGAAAGGGTGGCATATAAAGATTCCTATCAAAAGGATAGGGACAGATGTCATTGAGTGAGAATTGGTTAGTTTTGACACCACTATGAAGTTGTTGGGCAAGATTCTCGACTTGTTGTCGCAACATCTCCATTTCATTTGGAGGAGGAGGTGGTGGGTTACCTTGAGGAATGTTATATCTAATGGGATCTCTACCTCTTTCCTCTTCATGGTGACTTTGTCTTTCTGATGCCTGTCTTAATTGGGCAAGATCAAAGTCAGAGGGGAGTTTTGCTCCTTCTTGAGCGAGTTTTAAGAAGTGAGCATCCACATTGCTCCTGAGTATTTCGTCAAACAATCTGTTAAAGAGAGGGTTATACTGAGCCCTTTCTATTGTTGTAGGAGTAGGAGTACTTGGGTTTTCGTCATTCGCATTTCCTCCAAGTGCTTCTTGGAATTCATTGAGATTTTCCTCTTCTTCTTCTTCTATTTCTATTTCTCGTTGCCGTGACTGTGATCGGGTTTGAGCCATTTTGTTTATGAGTTTTTTTTGAAATTGCATGAAAATGATGATGAGTTTTTGATGAAATGAGAGATTGATGATTGGTGGATTGTGTGGTATGTGGATCTCTAGCACTTTTAAGGTGGATGTAACCAAAATTCCTTCTTTGAATTGCTTGTTTGTTTGATAAGTTTTTGATGTGATAAGGTGTAGAGAAATCTGAGATGTGTTACAGATTTAACTACCTAGTAATGAGAGGATTCACTCATGAACTAGTTTTAACCTGCGTAGATGTGTCTCTTAGGATGAGCTTATCCTAGATGTAGAAACAATCTAAAAAGTGATGTGATGTGTTTAATTTCAAGCAATATCTAAAAAGAGAACTTGGGACAAGAACCTCTTAATGTTTTGAGAGTTGGGACGGATTGATGATGAAGTGATGATGGATGAATAAGATGATGAATGAAATGTTTTCAACTTCAATAAAAGCTTTGTGTTACAAATGGGACAAACTCTACCTCTTCCCTTTCGGGTGTTGGTGGTATTTCTCGAGCTGTGTTGTATGGGATACAGACGTTTGGGAAGAAGTTGGGATTGATCTTTCCTCCTTGGTTTTTGTGATAACTCAGAGCTCTATATTGCATAAAAGCTCTGCGGTTCAATGATTCTGAATCAAATTCGTTTGTTTTGCCTTGAAGGTAGAGACGCATACGATGTAGAAAGACTCTATGTGAGACAAAGATTTGTCTATTAATATAGAAGAATTTCCTCTTTTTAATCAAAGCCTTTGAGCTCAATGGTCTTCTTTTCAAGTTGATATTCTGATGATGCTTCTTCTTTCGCAAGATGTGAAGAATGGTCATAAAGGTTTGACTCTTTGTTGTTTGTACCTTATTTTTGATGTGTTTGGTTGGATGAATACTTTGTTTGGAAGGTGATTTTCTGATTTGATGTTTCTTTGACAAGAAAACAAAGCAAGCGCACAAACACAAGAATGTTGCCCAAAGAGCACAAATGAGTATGGGTCTAGATTAACCCAATCCTTGGACTTGTATATGACCCTTCCTTTAGATGTATTTTAAGGTGTATTTCCAAAGCCTGAAGTCGGCTCAATTTGCACTAGGTCCTTAAAACGAACACACTTCAAACACTTTTTATCCCTAAGGTCAAATGGCCAGTTGTGATAAATTTAGCCCACATCTTGATATTTCTTCGACTTTGGTACTACATACCTTATGAATCCCGCGTGGCAGGTAAGGATGTGATATACTAAGTCTTGCACGAGCATAACAAATAGATGATCCCTATGATGGGGGAGTCACCACTTTTATCAAGCCATAAGTGACTTTTCAAAAAGCTATGTTTCTACTCGAGGAAATAAGTATGGTGAGTATCTTGGGAGCAAAACCATCTATGCTCTTGCACTAAATTATATCACAAATATCCTCAATCAATAGAACAGGTGGGCTACTACTTAAAGGTGTTTAGTCATGTTCGATGTTTTTGGACATAAGTTCATTTTGCAGTGACTCACTTAAGAGCCTTGTAACTGGTGGTGGGGCCCCTTTGTCCTTTCGGCCAGTTACACTATAGGAACAGCTATACCCAAGGCTACAGCTTTCGCTCTCACCTGATTTCTATAGTGGCTCAAAGGATTTACCGCTCGAGGTCGTTCCCAAGAGTATCGATCCCTTGACAGGCCTCTCTTAAAAAGATAAAATTTTGAGTGTTACTAACACTTTTCTCTTGCACCTAGGACCACGAAAGCCAAGGGAGAGGATAGTGTGTGTTAGAGGTAGGACCACTCGACTGACTTTTGTGCACAAGCATGCCAAACACGTAAAACACTTATTCTTTTTAATCCAGCATTTCAAAATGTGGTCTAACTATTTGGAGATGTTGCTCCAATAGCCATGGTGTTCTTTTTAACTTTCAAACGCAATGTGTTTTGTAATCTAGAATTTGAAAATCCTGGTCAACTTTAAAAAAAACACGTTTGCTTGAAGTAAAATTTGTTTCGCAAAAATCTAAACAAGTGGATTGTTCTTTTTATTTGCCCAAAATTTGAAGCGTGACTTGTGATTTTTAAGTTTGATGCAATAAAAACAAATTTGTGTGTTGATTTTAAGCACTAAAAGACAATTTATCCTAACTAGAAAGCCCTACAATTTTGTGTTTTGTCAACTTTTTAAGCACCAAAAGACAAGTTTGTGATTTTTAAGGTGAGTTTTTAACCTGCACAAACAAAAACGTGTTAGTAAAATCGATGTTCAAGGGGGGCTTCCACAAGCCTAAGAATTTCCATTTTTGTGGTTACAAGGCGATTTGGACGACACTTTGTTACAATAGCGCTAGTCTGTGTTTAAGCAGAGGTGCTACTTAACATAAAAGCGCTTAAAGAAGGGGAGAGACAGAGAGGCAAAAGCACTAGAAGTTTTCCAATAGCGCTAGAAGAACTACGAAAGCGCTAAAACAGTTGCAAAAGCGCTGAAATTTGGTCAAAAGCGCTATTGTAAGAACAATAGTGCTAAAAGCATAAATGATGGTAGCACTGGAACGTGTTCAATAGCACCAAAGCGCAACCTATGTGACAATTTCAACAATCAGACATGTTAGTTAAAAAAAATGATATGTTTTTGGTGCTTGGATTCACGTCGGGTTCACCAAATGATGCCCTCCTAAATGGCACAAGGTTAGAAAATGATAAATAACACAAAAGACACGAAACCATTAGTGTTAGTCAATCAAAAACTAATCTAAAAAGGCATACCAAGAGAGACACTAAAAACATGCAAGCATATTTAACTATCAAAGCAAACATGATGAGGCATCTCCAAATACCTCCTAACATGCTCTTAGTTTCTTGTTCGATTCACGTCGGGTTCACCAAATGATGCCCTCCTAAATGGAACAAGGTTAGCAATTGATAAATAAAAGACACGAAACCATTAGTGTTAGTCAATCAAAAACTAATCTAAAAAGGCATACCAAGAGAGACACTAAAAACATGCAAGCATATTTAACTATCAAAGCAAACATGATGAGGCATCTCCAAATACCTCCTAACATGCTCTTAGTTTCTTTCTCCCTTGTTCCTCTCCTCTCCAAGTTCCAAAATAGTGTAGCTCTCAGCAGCTTTTTGCACTATGGATGCTTATGGAGAATTGAGATTGTAGTATTGTGTTTTAAATATGAAATGAAAAGCTAATACTATGCAATTGATGCTAAAATGATTTATTTTATCCAAAATGACAAGATATTAGTTGATTATGCTAAAATGCTCTCTAAAAATGCCTATAGCTTAAATGCATGCAAGTTTCCAGGATCTGGATTATGAAGAAATGGGCTCTATTTATAGGAAAAATGGAGCAATGGATAGTTGAGATTGAGCAATCTCAACAAGGGTCAGGATTGAATGATTTCAAATCCATGTGAGGGCTTTCAACCCAATCCCAGGATGACAAGTGTCAATGTGAGATAGGTTGAGAGGGGAGGGAATAAGCTTTAAATGCCTGATATGACCTTGGGATTTTAGAGTCAAGGTTGGTTGAATGAATAAAATCTTTATTCAAAGAATAAAGCTTTTATCCAATGGATAAACTCTTGTGCAAATATGAAATGGATGAATATGGTCAAAACAATAAATGTTTGGGGGGACAAGTTTGAAATAACCATAAATGGTTATGTAAGAGCCATAAATGGTCATGTAAGAGCCATTAGTGGTCTTGGAAGACTTTGGGGGTTAATTTGTTGAACACACAAAGCATTAAATGCTTTTCAAAGACTTTGGAGTCTTTAAGAAGTGACTCCATTTTGCTTAGGAATGTGACAATAATTAGGGGATGGATTAGGCTAATTAGGAAGGGGTTAGAAGAATCTAGAAGGGGATTAGATTTTGCAAGTGGATTTGGTGGGTGAGGGAAAATAGGATTTTATTAAAATAAAAATTCATTTATTTCAATAAATGTGTGCAAGTTGCATTTGTAGGAAAATGCAAGTGGGGGGGGGATAATGATTTAACTAAATGTTTTATTTAATTTATTTAAAAGAAGAATAGGGGGATTTAATTAAATAAATAGATTTTATTTATTTAATTGATTGAAATTTGGTTTAATGAATTAATTAAAATAAATTGAATAATTTATTTAATTAATAGAAGAGTGTTTGGGGATGAATTAATTAAATATTAATTTAATTAATTGATGGCTAGTGGATTTTTAATCAAATAAATAACGAATATTTATTTAATTAAGCTGGACAGATTTGTGTGACTACAAATATTAATTCTACAATGGGCTAAACTAAGATAGAAATGAAAGGGGCCCACATAATCTATAAGGGTTCTCATTAAGGGTTACACATATCCTATATGTTAAACTTAGAAGAACACATCAAAGCTATTATGGTATGGTTCTTGTATTATATGTGGAAAAAATAGCTAGATTTATTTAGGTATAGGATTTTAAATTCCACCCCATTTCCTAACCTTGATTTGTAATTGGTTTCATGGATTTCACATGTCAACTTGGCCAACTCATATAGTGTAAGACCAAGATAGACTAATTTTCTAGCCTTTAGTATTAGTTATGAACATGTAATTACACAAAAAAAGTTTATAAAATGTTTTATTCAAGAGTACAAACTTGACCAACCATTTCCCACCTAAACATATAGAATAAATTGTTGTACTAAAGAAGGGATGGAAATATTATTTTGGATTTTGCACATGAAAACCAAGAAATACCATCATTAACCATATCACTATTATGTAATCCACACTAGTTTATTATTCTTAAACTTATCCCCCATCCCATTCCAACAATTCTCTCCCCATTGATAAAAAAACACCTTATCTATCTTTTTGTCACCTTCTACTTCAGCTATTGCCACTATACATTCTCAACCCTCTCTCCTTCATATTTTCATGCCTCTATACTCCCTCATTTTTATGTAAGAGAATCTTGAAGATAATGCCATCAATGTGACAAAAATTGGTTTATTCTAAACATTACAAATTTTTTCCTACTAGAACAACATTTTTTATTCATAAATAAATACATCAAAAAAATTCTTCAAAGATGTATACAAAATTCAAACATGTCACATCACTCTCTCATATAAATTGAACATACTTTTTTTCATTATACTCCCTCATTTGATGGAAGAGAATCTTGAGGAACATGTCATCAATGTGATGAACACTAGCTCATTTGAAACATTACATCTCACAAAGTATTTCTTGATAATTATTATAGAAGTACATATTACAAGTATCACAATGATTCCATAAAGTACAAATCATCAATAACACAATATCATGTGAAATTTAGATAGTATCTTTGAGTAACTATAAGTCTTCATAAAGGAAATCATGGGCTGGTAGGGTGTGGGAGAGTGTTGAAAGATGAAAAATGGTAGAGTTTTATTAGCAGTGATACTCCCCTTGGGAGGTTAGACCAACCACCTAGCTAAAGCTATTGCGGTCTACAATGTTTTGTGTCTTGCTATAAATTTGAATTCCATGTTTTTTTGGATTGAGGGGGGCTCAAACAATATTATCTAATGTCCTAAGGGTACTCAAAAACCTTCTTGGACCATATGTAATTGGATTAAGGATTCCATCGAAATCATAAAATCTTTTGAATTTTTTTTATATTTCACATGTTTATATAAAAGAGAATGGGGTTCCTGATTTTTTAGCAAACTATGGGGTTAAGAGTGATAGTATTATGTATTGGCAAAAGGATGATCATTTTTTGAAGGGTGTTGGACAATTTATTATCTTTGATAGGATACACACAAAATCTAGATATTATTAAATTTTGATGATTTTGATGTCATTGATTTATGTGATTCCTACAAAGTTTCTTAAATTAGATGAGATGGAAGTGTTTGGAGGTTTTTTGTAATAATTTCCCATTTATTCACATGCTTTCTAGGCTATTTTCATCCTGGCCTTTACTATTGTGCCTCCATATTTTTTGATACCAATAGAGGTGTTGAGCAAGGTTTAGACCATGGGAGGAGATAGAAAGTGCTTGGAACCCATAAAATCCTATGAAGTGAAGAAGGATGCAACTATATGGAAGATTGTTGGCAAAGGGGGTGTTACACCCTTTCAGGAGAGACTCCATGGCTTTGACTCTAAGGTCACTACCATGTTTGCTAAGAGCTAGAACAACGACCACATTACCCTATTTGACTAGAATTTGACATTACTGAGGACATCATCACCCAAGTTATGGGTCTCTCAATGGATGGTGATAAAATTTACAAGGATATGAAGAATTTTGAGATGACCATCAATAAATTTCCCAAAGGTAAGGAAAATATTAGAGTTTTAAATAATCCCAATGATGGGTATGATAGTGATTCTATCAAGTTGATTTGGGTGGTGGTATTGAAAGTACTAAGAAATATTTTTCCCTGGATGGTCACTTTATTAGAATTTATGGCCACCACTTTTTTTTGCTCAACAACTTTATGAACAAGATAAGATTTTTTTTCCCATTCTATCTTTTGTCAACATTGAATGCTAGCATAAAGGATCACAGGAAGAACCCTAATAACCCTATTTTACGTGAGGGGATCATGTTTCTTATATATGAATACTGCAAGTCTTTTCCCTCCCCTTGAAAATATAAATGTAGAGTTTCCCCTGCTTCTTCTAAGGAAGCCATGGGTTCTAAAGATGAAGGCTTGGAAAAATTGTACTCAAAGGAGAATGATTGGATCCCCTATGTTGATTCTAAACCTGTTTCTCTAGTGTGGGGGGCTAAGCTTCCTAAAGTTAGGAAGAAGGTTGTCAAGAAGAAAAGGGCCTAACCTATTTCTGCTAGGATGGAGGATACTAACCCCTCTATTCACAACAATTCTAGGAAATTTATACCTGATATAGATAGAGAAGGAAGAACCCCTTTCCCTGGGGACTTGAATGTTGATTTCCGCCTTCTTAATTTTGAGTATGAGAGCCCTAATGATCGTTTGGGCATTGCAAGGAATGCAACAGTGGATTATTTTAGAATTAATAAGTGGGTGTTTCATGAAATCAATGATATCCACCTTAAGTTGTGGGCTATCACTATGTAAAGCGGAAAATCGAACCCTAGGTGTTCCCCCACTCCAAGGAGAGAGAAAGGAGGTCACTAGGATTGACGGTTTTCACTTAGGAAAGACATTACATTCAAAAGAGGGGTTGAAACTCACAAGATCCAATCCCACACAATGCAAGGTTGAATTCTAAATGAGTTTCAAGGGTTGAGACAGCAAGGATACCCTCTTTTGTGAAGAATGTAGATAGAAGGATTGAACTAGGAGTGTATGTAAAAGTAAGAAAGATTCGCTTGTAGATGGAGATAGGGACACGGGATGAAGCTACGGACCTGAAATTAGCAGTAAAATGTCAAGACGATGCTGTCCTGCAAGTTTGAGCGAAAGTTGATGGGACGATGGCGCCCGGAGTGCACACGGTCCTCCGAAAAATCTGCGAAATGAAGGGGGATCTGTTTGTCTCTGCACAAGGATTCCAGATCTTCAATTACAGCCACGTACCTGCAACCTACACACAAAAAAGAGAGGACGATTGGGGGGTTAGGGATTACGGGTTTGCCTTCAGGTCAAACCCCAGTTTTGGAATTAACCAAGAAATGAGAATGCTGTAAATGTAAATGTTTGTAATGTAATCAAGTATTGATACCTTGTTGTAAGAATGTTTGTATTCTTACATGCGAAGGTGTAATGATGTTGTATGTTGTATGTTGTAGGTGATCTCCCCTTCAATGGTTGAATCCTTGTCTTGAATGCAACACCTAGCCTTGAATGGAAACCTAGAATGCTCAATTGCTTGAAGGAATGCTTGAATGCTTGAATGTTTGAATGTTTGAATGTTTGCCTATCGCTTCCGCCTCTTGCACACATATATTTCGCCCTCTTCTCTTTTCTCTCTTTTTTTCTCCTTTCTGGGAGGGGAAATGTAGTTTATATACTTGTCAAATAGGGTTAGGAGACTGATTTTTCTGACCTTAGGCTGACCTAGGAGCATTATTTTCCAAATTACAAACTTGAAGACTCGATGCCCAACAAGAGACCGGGCCCAAAATAGGGCCAGGGACGAGGGCGCTGGGCGCCATGGTCGTGAGGGACCAGGGCACTGGGCACCATGGTCCTGAGGGACCAGGGCGCTAGGCGCCATGGTCCTGAAGGACCAGGGCACTGGGCGCCATGGTCCCACCTCCCGGGATAGTAGGGTACAAGGAGGATCAGGCCAAGGTGTAGAAAGATGCAGTTTTTGATGTCGTAAATAGGTTTCGGGGTCTCCATTCAAGTTCAATGTTGTGCCACCATCGTGAAGACCCAAATGCAGTTGAAATTGCAAGTGTCACAATTTTACGACGCTACATTTAGCCCCCACTTTAGTGGGAGTATAAGCTTACGCCCATAATTCCGGTAATTTACAAGGAAACAACATTGAAAGACTTTCACCACGTCAAGGAGGCAAGATACACCAAGCCCCCAGTGGACTAAGGATCTTTTGACTTCGATTGACAAAGTAAAAGAGAAGATCATGAGGGAGAACCATAACTGTCAGTAGTAAGGTTCCCTCACTATGAGTCATGCAAGAAAAATACCAAAAATTTTCAAGGCAAAGCTAAGTTCGCCAAGAAATTTTCAAGTATCTTGAAGAGATATGAATGGAGTGTATGCCCCCTATGTTAAAGCGATCGCACATGCCTCATCGGGGGTGATTGCTTTAAGGTAGTGATACACATAAGAAATGAGAAGGGAAAGGAGCATGTTATCACAAATATTTAGCCCCCAAGTGTGAGATAAACCCAAGGATAATAGACACAAAACATAAAGCACGAGGTGACTTCACTTTCCTTGGGGTTAGTATGCTGTATGATAATTCATGTATATCATATGTATGTATGCATAATTTTTCTTCATTCCCCAATCAAGGAAGGTCACCTAGAAGAAGGGAACACATGTGTCTTTTGAGTCAACATGAGAGAGACCAAAAGAGATCTCAATGCTTTGCATCATCCTCAAGTAGACAACACTAAGGACAACAAATAGAAGAATGGGAATAACACATAGAAGAAGTAACAAAAGAGATCAAGAGAGGAGGAGAGAGTCTGCTATGCTAATGAACTAGTCTAGCACGTCATCCACCCCCCGATCTTGCTGATCAATATTTCAGGAAGGCAGGAAACACGCTAGAGGAGGAACATCCAACACAGTAGATGGAGCTATCACAAGATCCAAACAAGGGCTATGTTCATGTTCCAAGCCACATTGTTCTCGTCTAGGAGCTTGGATAAGTGCTTTAGAAAATTTGTTAGATAAATGGTTATCAATATCAACATATTCATATTCACTATCAGAAGAAAGAGGAGTAACATTTTCATCATAAATAACATTTTCATCTATATCATCATCAAGATTTATAAAAATAGGATCTTTAACTCGAACTAGATCAAAACCATCATGCATCTTATGTTTAGGAGATTTTGGCTCAATTTTCGGCTGAGGAGAAAATGGAATAATACTAGCTGAAGGTGTTTTTGGGGATTGCAAAGTTTGAGAAGTAGCTGCACGAGCTCTAAGATGACGCTTTCATCGGTGTTCACACGCAGAATGATTTCGTCTAGTCTTAGTAGGAAGTTGAGAAGATTGAGGAGGAGGAATGTTCTCATCCTTATCACTTGGGTGTTTAGGTTGTGGTCTCTTAGGTTGACTAATAGGAGAAGAGGAAGGTATCTTCTCTCTATAAGAGGAAGGAGGAGGAACTGCTCCATATTAAGGAAGAATATCTGGTTTAGGAAGGAGACCAAGTCCATCATGATGAGGAGGTATAGGTCTACCTTTAGAAAGTTTATTAGTCATAGACATAGTCACATCCATAGGGATGGGTTGGGAATCTTCTTGAGGAAAGACATTAGTTTTATCTTTCAAAGGAAGAACTTCCTTCTCAAGAATGATAGGAATATCAAGTTTGGGTGTTCTAGGTTCACTTAGAGATAGGATCATATCTTTTTTCCACTTTTGATAAGATTTGAAAAGATGATCACTTCGTGGTGGAAGAGATTGAAATTGTTTAGGCCAAAAATAATCAATAGGAACGCTAGAAGTTCTTTCAGCTGGTTTAAAGAGACTATGATTGACAGTAACAACTTCACCATTATGGGGAAATTTCAAACACTTGTGAATAGAAGAAGCAATAGCTTTCATGCAAGATAGCCAAGGATAGCCTAGCTTCACACGAAATTGTTCGGATGATGGAATAATAGCAAATCTCACATCAAGGGATTTGTTATGGACCTCAATAGGTAATGTAATAGAACCAATTGCAGGAGAAGAAAATGCATCAAATAATTTCACAACCACATTTGTTTTGTCATAGATCACTTGATTCAATTGCAAAGTAAAAAGAAATTCTTTAGTAATGACATTAAAAATATAAGAAGGATCAATAAGCACTCCATGGCAAGGTGTATTCTTGACTTTTGCAACTATATATAAAGGACCATCAGGTGCCCTGATAGTTTCACTGGAATCAAATGTGATGGAAAGTTCTTTAGGGATTTTCTGCTACTACACAAAGTTAATCACATTTGGAGTCATAGACACAACACCATCAGGTGAGAAAGAGGAATCATTAGTCTCAATCACATTAGAGGTATGAGAAGGTAATGGATCAGTAAAAATCTTAAGATTTTGGTTAGGAAGAGCTACAGATGTGTTGCCTTTATCATTCACACCTGAAACAAAGATAGTATTATTATCAATCAAATCTTGAATTTTACCCTTTAAAGAAAAACATTTTTTAGTATCATGCCCAGGTTGACGATGAAATTGACAAAAAGATTTGTTATCAAAATAGGGTGAATTAATCTTTGCAGGATCTATTTGCTTTATAGGAGGGAGGGTAAGGACATTTTGTTCCAATAACTTATTCATAATACTATGCAATGATTCATTCAAAGGAGTAAACTCTCTTTCTTTCTTGAAAAACTTAGAAATAGGAGGCACACCTAATGCTGCATTCACATTGTTGTTGGTGATGTTTTCATTGAACTTAATGAACCCTCTGTTCGGTTTAAACTTCCCAAATGGTTGTTGACTACTATCACCCTTATCACTCGGAGCCATAGGATTTGCTTGTTCCATTTGACTCACAGTCAGTTGATAATTGTGAAGAGTTGCACACAACTGTTGGAAAGAAGTAAACTTAGAAAACAAAAGTTTTTCTCTAATATCTTTTTGTAAATTAGAAATAAAGATTCTTTGAATATCATTGTCAGGTACTGGAAAAGAAATTTGAGCACATAAATGCTTATATTTACCAATGAAATCAGTCACTTTTTCTTTAACACCTTGTTTACAATGCATTAAATCAATCAAAGTAACTTTAGGACTTATATTGTTTTGAAATTGTTGAATAAAAACATTTGCAAGTTGTTGGAAAGAAGTAATAGAATAGGAAGGCAACGAGCAATACCATTGTAGAGCCTTATCTCTTAATGTTCTAGTAAACAGTTTTGCAAGCAACCTTTGGTCATGAGCAAAATCGGTACATATTGTTTGAAAGGTTTTAACATGTGTTAGAGGATCAGCTTTACCATTATAAAGCTCCAACTGCGGGATTTCAACATGCTTAGGGGGGGTATCTCGAACAATGTCAAGAGAGAGTGGGCTCGCAACATCAAATGTGGGCACACTAAACTTAGATTGATTCATAGAGGCAATTTGTTGCTGTAAAGAAGAGACAGTTTGTGCAAGATTGTTAATGGTCACTTCAGTCGAAGAGTTCATATTAGACATGTTAGATTGTGATGGAGGTATTATGTTATTGAAAGAAGGTATTGATTGAGAGTAAGGTGGCGGGACACTATGATAGTTAGTCATAGGAGATGATTGGAAAAAAGGAACACTACAAGGAGGAATGGAATGGTTAAATGAATTTCCCCCTTGCGTCATGTTCAAATGTGGAGATGTAATAGGGACACTCATTGAAGGAATGAATGAAGAAGTCGGATTGAATGAAGGAAGAGGGTTGATTGAAGAAGAAGGATTTCCCCCATGACTGGTGATCATAGGTGGAATGTTTTGTATTGAAGTAGTCATTATGTTTGATGTAAAAGTAGGTATACTAGCAATAGAAGTTGTCAAAGGGATAGAATGATTGACTTGAGTAGGAGGTTGTGTATAACCTAAAGTTTCAGCACAACTCTTCATAGGCATCACATTTGAATCCACGATGTGTGCAATACTACGTAAAATATCAATTCCATTCTTATCATTTTGAACCATACGTTTTAGACCCTCAATTAATGAAAGAGCTTGACTATCGGGGTATTCTTGAGACATCCATTGCTGAAAATCATCAAATTGGTTATCCAATTTCGAAAGTTGTTCTACAGAAACCTCATGGAGAGCTTCTTCATCATTAAGAGGATTAGAGGAATTACCCATGTCCTCATTAAAAAGGCCATTCAAATTAGGTTCCATCTCCTCAGTAATTAAACCTTGGAAAGACTTAATTCTAAGGCTTCGTCTAATGGGAATAGTGTAAGTAGGGCTTGTCGTTGTAAAACTCATGCACTAGAGAGAGAGAGAAGGTTTTGAATTTTGAAAATAAAGTTGGCAAAATTGAACAATGAGATAATGATTATCCAATTTGAATTTTGTGAAAGAAGAGAGAAACACAACTTCCAAGAAAGGTAGGCACAATTGAAAATTGGGGCCAAGGGGGCAGCACTTAATTTTAATCATTATCTTGAAAATTGAGATCCTGAATTTTGAATTTATTTTCAAATTTAGAGGTAGAAAATTTCAATAAAATCAGCCAATCTCTTAGATTTAGGCTGTTAAATGCAATCATGACAATCTCCCGAAGTTTCAGAAAAAATGTCGGGGACCGTGGCGAACGGAGTGCACACGGTCCTCGCAACTTTTTTTGAAATTTTCAGGGATGAAAGTTATGATGATTTTAAAGCTAATCTGAAAAAATTGAGTGATTTTATGATCTGTAGATAGGCCAAATTAAAGTTTCAATCTCAAAATTGAACCCTACCAAGATTGTTTAAAAATGCAAAATTTGAATTTTGAAAAAGAGAGGGAAACTGAAATTTTGAATTTTATGATTTTAGAGGGAATCCTAAAAGCAATGCAAGCTTTGAAATTTAAAAGTTGACTCAATTTCATGCAAAATTCAATTTTGAAAGCAGAAATCAAAGTTGTTGCAATTAAACACTTAATTTCAAAAGTCACAATTTGCAAAAAATTGAATAAAGCACTGAAACTTCGAATGAATGCCAACACACTTTTCAGATTTAGGATAGTAAGAAACACAATTTTAACACAGAATTTCAATTTCAACAATTTTTGAATGATTAAAAGCCTCAATCCAAGCAATCACTAGACCAACTTTGACTTAAATTTTGAAAGTGTTAGAATTGATGAAATTAGCCAAGATTCTGGATTCTAGCAGAAAAATACAGTAAGATTTAGGTCCCGAAATTTCAAAAAAAATGTCGAGGACGATGGTGCTCGGGGTGCACACAGTCCTTGCAAATTTTTTCAAAATTTTCAGGGATGAGAGATATTGTGATTTTGTTGCAGAATCCAAAGTTACGGCCGATTTGGAGGTGTTTTGATCAGTGAAATCATCGGTCAAAGGTTGAATCAAGAGGGTTTTAAAAATTAGGCTTTTGACACTTAACCACTTAATTTTCAGAATTAAAGCACAAATATGATTTAACAATTTGCAATAGAAGGGTAGATCTAAAACAAGCATTAACAATTAAACATTTCACAAGCTCAATTACTAAAAAGAAAATTTAGGGTTTTTTATGCAATTAACCTCTAAAATTTGCAAAAGATCAAAGATGGAAATGTAATTAAGGAAGCAAATTTTTTTTTTTCAGATCTAACCATGAATAATCAGAATTAGGATGTTCACGTCGGGTTCACCAAAATGTAAAGTGGAAAATCAAACCCTAGGTGTTCCCCCATTCCAAGGAGAGAGAAAGGAGGTCACTAGGATTGACGGTTTTCACTTAGGAGAGACTTTACATTCAAAAGAGGGGTTGAAACTCACAAGATCCAATCCCACAAAATGCAAGGTTGAATTCTAAATGAGTTTCAAGGGTTGAGACAACAAGGATACCCTCTTTTGTAAAGAATGTAGATAGAAGGATTGAACTAGGAGTGTATGTAAAAGTAAGAAAGATTCGCTTGTAGATGGAGATAGGGACACGGGATGAAGCTACGGACCTGAAATTAGCAGTAAAATGTCGAGACGATGCTGTCCTGCAAGTTTGAGTGAAAGTTGATGGGACGATGGCGCCCGGAGTGCACACGGTCCTCCGAAAAATCCGCAAAACGAAGGGGGATCTGTTTGTCTCTGCACAAGGATTCCAAATCTTCAATTACAGCCGCGTACCTGCAACCTACACACAGAAAAGAGAGGACGATTGGGGGGTTAGGGATTAGGGGTTTGCCTTCAGGTCAAACCCCGGTTTTGGAATTAACCAAGAAATGAGAATGCTGTAAATGTAAATGTTTGTAATGTAATCAAGTATTGATACCTTGTTTTAAGAATGTTTGTATTCTTAAATGCAAAGGTGTAATGATGTTGTATGTTGTATGTTGTAGGTGATCTCCCCTTCAATGGTTGAATCCTTGTCTTGAATGCAACACCTAGCCTTGAATGGAGACCTAGAATGCTCAATTGCTTGAAGGAATGCTTGAATGCTTGAATGTTTGAGTGTTTGAATGTTTGCCTATCGCTTCCGCCTCTTGCACACATATATTTCACCCTCTTCTCTTTTCTCTCTTTTTTTCTCCTTTCTGGGAGGGGAAATGTAGTTTATATACTTGTCAATTAGGGTTAGGAGACTGATTTTTCTGACCTTAGGCTGACCTAGGAGCATTATTTTCCAAATTGCAAACTTGAAGACTTGATGCCCAACAAGAGACTGGGCCCAAAATAGGGCCAGGGACTAGGGCGCTGGGCGCCATGGTCCCACCTCCCGGGACAGCAGGGTGCAAGGAGGATCAGGCCAAGGTGCAGAAAGATGCAGTTTTTGATGTCGTAAACAGGTTTCGGGGTCTCCATTTAGGTTCAACGTTGTGCCACCATTGTGAAGACCCAAATGCAGTCGAAATTGCAAGTGTCGCAATTTTACGATGCTACACACTAGCACTCAAGAGTATATAATGGAGGCTCCTTGGGATGAAAAAAAGGGAATAAACCTTGTTACTTCTCTACAAAAGGTCGTCAAAGATATTGAGACTATGAAGCTAGATAATGAGGGAAAAATGAGGGTCTAGAGTCTAAAATGAAGCACATGAATGATAATATGACCACTTTAATTTACTTCAGTCATAAGGTTGTCAAGAGTAGTGTCGACAACATAAAGACCATGACTGATATACTTGAGAAAATATACTAAAGAAAGGTATAGGTGGTAGACGTGGATTCTACTAGAAAATAAAAACAACTACCAGATGAGGATAAAGGTCCTTGCAAATGCATTCATGACAATTTGAAGAGGGTTGTTGATCAATTTGTCCAAGACATTCCGGGTATCAATAAAATGACTTTAAATATGTCCTATCTAGAAGCTAAAGCTACAGAGGCTTTAGAAAATATAATTTTGTCCTCTTGTTGTTTTTTAGTCTCTTTTAGTTTTTCTCTATTGGTTGGATGCTCTTTATTTTTTTGTTGAAGATAATTTTCTATAAATAGGATTTCGAGTCCCTTCAAAACCTATTTGACCCGTAATAAAAAAACTACAAGTCTTCAACATTTATCAATTACAAGAGGGAGAGCCTCCGCTAAAATCTTTTCCTCTAACCACAAAACATCAAGAAGTAAATCAAGGTAGAAAATCAAGGAAATCATCCAGATTATCATGTCATTAAAAAACTAGTGTTGTGTCTAATACAAACAATCCATCATAAAAGGGTCATTCAAGTAATTCTTATTTCTTTATAGGTATCAAGAAAATAGATGGCAGGAGTAGGAGCAAGAGCAAGAGAAGAAATTGACGCAGGAATAGGTTTAGGTTTGAATTTGCATGACTCTGGTCCCGGGAGTCCAAGGGATACCCCCGTGTCTCGCCCCACAAAATTGGTCCCTAATCCTTTGGATGGGGCCTGAAATGGTACATGGGATGGTGGTACCATGCAAAATACTTCCAATGGTAAATCTGTCATTTCCGACAAACCTAGTGAGGTTGAGGGCCCCAATGATAAGATTCCCTCTATGAAATCCAACAAGAAATGGGCCTCCCTTTTTGCAACAAAACTTAAGGGCAATGCCATTTAGCCAGTTCTGCATAAAGTGGACCAGGACTTTGGTGCTTTCTCCATCTCTATCCCAGACTGTATTGTGGATCAAAATATGGCTCACATGCACTTAGTCTTGGTTGGAAAATTTGTTGGACCACGCCCGAATATTGAGGCTATTAGATGCTGGGTGGCTAGGAAATGGAAAGGTAAGGGTTAAATTGACATTGTGGCTATGGCTGGTGGCTTCTTCTCCTTTTCATTTGCCTGTGAAGATGAATTTCAATTTGTTTTGGCAAGAGGTTCTTAGATCCTAGGCAAAGCCTCCCTAGCCCTTAAAAAGTGGGAATAGGATTTTAATCCCAAAGACTGGGAATGTAATGAAGCCCCCATCTGGGTCAGACTGCCAGGTTTACCCATGGAATTCTGGGGACAAGAAATATTTGTGGGTATTGTAGCTTGCTTAGGTGAGCTAATCTCAGTTGACCCAATGATTGCAGCTAAAAGACGACTGGTTTATGCCAAACTGTGTGTTAATGTTAAACAGTCTACAAACCTACCTTCCGAGGTAGATCTTTTCTATAAGCTAGGCATATAAGTGCAGAAAATAGAGTATGAATCCATCCCTTTCATGTGTTTCCATTGTAAAAAAGTGGGTCACTGGGCTAGGCAGTGTTCGTCTAAGCCAAAGAAGGAATAGAGAAAGAGGAATGATTTGCTGCTCTTAGAGAAGACAGATGCCCTACCCGCAGAACCTCCCTTGAATGTTTTGTGAAATGATCTGGATGGATCTTTGCCTAGATCTGAGCCAAACATTCCTATTTCCCTTGACCCGATCCTCTCACCCCTTGAGGAGAATATTGGGGAATCCCCTGCTATGGATGCCCCATGTGATGATGAGATTTTCTTAAATACTTCCAGATCTTCTTAGGATATTCCCATTCAGTTGATTGTTGATATGCATAACTCTATTGAATTGAAATCCCGTACCTCCCCCTTGCTGGAATCATCTCTTGAGGACTCTACTCCTTTTATTGAGGTCAAACCCAAAAATAGAAGAAGGATCTCCCCTATTGGCCAAATCACCCTAGTCTAAGGGGGGGTCTTAACCAGAAACAAGAAAAAAGCAGACTGTGGGTCAGAATCAAGGGGGGTGGGGAGACCACCCAATGTAGTAAGTAGAGATAGGTAGAGTCGGGTTGCCATTGTAGATGGAGCCTAGAGAACGTTACCAGAAATGGGGATGGGATCCCCCTCTCATGCTAAATGAAAGTCATCTCGTGGAATATAAGGGGCTTAAATCACCCTCACAAGCATGACCTGCTATCCAATTTGGTCAGATATCATAAACCAGATATTTATCTTGTCCAAGAAACTAAAATGTTTGGTATCAAGGTGGAAAAAATTAAATTGGTGATTTTTGGGGATTGTGGTGTTCACTATGTAGATGCAGATGGTGCTTCAAGCGGTATTGCCACCATTTGGAATCCGAGACTGCTAAATGGTAAAGTGGTTCTCTATTGTCCTAATCACATTGCTACTATATTATTTAACTTTAAAGATGGATCTTCTTGGATTATTTCCAACATCCATGCTCCTAGTGGGAGATCTGCTAAGAAAGACCTCTGGTCTTCCATTTGCCATGATAGTTCGTTCTTCCCTAATGAGAACTGGGTTCTTTTGGGCAATTTCAACACCACGCTCTTAAATATGGAGAAATCTGGGGGTATACCTATCTCTATTGATAGTAGACAAGACTTGGCTGACATGATCAACTCTTTGAGCCTTTTGGATTTGGATCTTATTAGTTCTAAGTTCACTTGGTCCAATAGACATAGTGAGGAGGATCTTATTTAGGTTAAGCTTGATAGGGGTCTTGTCTCTCCTGATTGGATTTGGATCGCTTCCTGCAGACTCAATGCCTTGGCCCATGTTGGATCATACCACTTCCCTATTTGCCTTTCGATTACTCTGTTGTCTGGCAGAAAGGCATACCCCTTCAGATTTGAGAAAATATGGTTGATGGCCCTTGACATCCAAGAGAAAATTATGGAGTAGTGGAATATTGATATCCAGGGCATGGCCATGTTTCGTATAGCCAAGAAGCTATCTAATGTCAAGTCTAATATTCAACGTTGGAATAAATCCTCTTTTGGAAATATCTTCAAAGCTAAAGAAAAGCTCAAACTGGATCTTGAGGAGGTTCAAAACAATACTCAAGTTTTCAGGTATGATAAAGATGTCTCAAACAAAGAAATTGAAATTTTGACTAAATTGCATGACATTATTTTCAAAGAAGAGAAATTTTGGAAGCAAAGATCTAGAGATTTATGGCTTAAAAGTGGTGACAAAAACACTAAGTTCTTTCATATGATGACTCTAAAACACAGGGCTGTTAGTAGAATGAACAAAATTCAGATTGGCCAGAGATGGGTTGATAAGCATGAAGAGATTTTCCAGGGATCCATCAGTTTTTTCTTTGATCTCCTTTCTGTTGATGACCCTCTTGACCCTCTAGCTCAAAATGAAATACTGCAGGAGGTTCCCACCATTATCTCTCAAAATATAAACTTGGAGCTTACCAGAGTTCCCTCTCTTGATGAAGTTCACAATGCGGTCTTCTCTTTTGAAGGTAACAAAGTCCATGGTCCTGATGGTTTCCCTCTTTATTTCTTTCAGAATTTTTAGCAGATTATTTTCTCTGATGTGGTTGCTGTGGCTCAAGAATTTTTCAGATCCCGCTCTCTCCTGAAGGAGCTGAATGCCTCCTTCCTTGTCCTCATCCCTAAGAAATCTGACACTTTCTCTTTCTAGGATTTTAGACCTATTAGACTTTGCAATTCTTTATATAAAATCTTCAACAAGATTCTAGTGCTCAGACTTAAGATTTTCATCCCTTCCTTAATTTCTAAACATCAAAATGGGTTTGTTCCTGGGAGGAAAATCATGGATTCTATTATTGTGGTGCATGAGAATATCCACTCCCTTTCTATCAATAAAAAACCTACCTTTTTTTTTGAAATTGTATCAACTGAAAGATTTTGATAGAGTCAACTAGAGCTTTCTTCTCGGAATCCTTAGGGCTTTTGGATTTGAAGATAACTTCATCCAGATCATTGATCAATGTGTTTCCACCCCCAAATTTTTTGTGTTTATTAATGGTTCTGCCTCTGGTTTATTCTCTGCATCAAGGGGCATTAGACAAGGGGATCCTTTATCTCCTTTCCTTTTCATTTTGATGAGTGAAGGTCTCAGTAAAATTATTTAGAGGGAAGTCAGAAATGACAATATTATGAGATTACGGCCCTCCTCCCAAGCCTCCTCATGCTCTCACCAACAATTTGTTGATGAAACTTTATTGATGTGGGAAGGCTCAGTTAAAGAAGCTAAGAATATAAAAAAGAATCTGGATATCTATGAACAAGGTTCTGGGCAAAAAATTAGCCTGGCCAAAAGCTCCATTTTTTTCTTTAACATCCCTGAGCATAGGAAAATAAATATTGCCTCGATTATTGGCTATAAAGTTGGAATTCTGATTGCCTCGATTATTGGCTATAAAGTTGGAATTCTGATTGCCTCGATTATTGGCTATAAAGTTGGAATTCTACCTGACTCTTATTTAGGTCTCCCCCTCTGCCATGGTCCGTCCCCAAACTCCTTATAGGCGAATCTTATAGAAAAATTTCAGAATAAGTTGGCTGGGTGGAAAGGCGCTTTGTTAAGTCAAACTAGTAAAATCCAACTTCTCAAAGCCTTGCTTCAGAGCCTCCCAGTTTATGCTATGAGTTTATTCAAAATCCCAGCCAAAATTGTTGATAAACTGGAAAGAATTCAAAAAAAGAATTTGTGGACTGGGACTGAATCTAAGAATAGACTACATCTTGTGGCTTGGAATCAGGTTTGCCTTCCCAAATCCATCGAGGGATTGGACATCCAGAATCTGAGAGATTTTAATAAAGCTCTGGTGGCCAAGCAATTATGGAGATGTCTTAAAGAGAATAATGAATGGATTGACATATTCAAACATAAATATCACATTCAGGATATCCAAAACACTCTGGAATCTTATGATCTTCCCAACACTGTTTCTGATTTATGGAGCAACTTCTTTGGCTCCTCCAAAGTTATATTGCATGGTTGTAGATGGGTGTTGGGGAATCATACCAAAATTAGGTTTTGGGATGACTAGTGGACTAGCGATGGCCCCCTATTAGATTCTATTTGGGATCCTCCCTTCAAAGAATTATGTCTCGGAAAAATTGGCATCTGGGTGGCTAATTATTTTAGAGATGGAGTCTAGTTGGACCTCAATTTTGTGGATAATGCTTTGATACCTATCCAACCTTGGTTGAATTGTATACACATCCCCCGCTCTCATGTGGAGGATGAAGTGTTCTGCAATTTCTCATTTTCTGGGAAGTTCAAGGTTTTTGATGCTTATAAGTTTATCTCAAGAATCTTCTTCCCCCCCCCCCTTTTGGGTTGGTATCTGGAATAAGCACTTAATTCTGAAGATTAACATTTTTTTTTGGCTATTTATGCAGGGTAAGATTTCTACCATTGAAAATCTTTGGAGAAGAGGTATTCCTCTTACCAATAGATGTTTTATTTTCAAAGAGGTGGAGGAAAATGTTGGCCATCTGCTGCTTCATTGCTCTTTTGTCAAGGATATCTAGAATCACTTCCTTAACATCTGGAACACTAAGTGGGTCTTCCCTGAAACTGTCCAAAGAATGTGGTTTGAATGGAAGTGACCCTTTGATAATTAGGCTTTGGGAGTTCTCTGGAATTTATCTCTTCCTCATATTGCCCGAGGTATTTGGAAAGAAAGAAATAATAGTCTTTAGAGATTTGGAATCTCCTGCGCCTGTTGTGGCTACTAAAATTCACATTTCTACCAAAGAGAATTTTCTACACTCCTGCCCTAGCAAAAAGAATGAACTTCCCCTCCCTACTCTCCAAGAGGAATGGGATACTATCAATCGGTGGCAAAATGATTGGAATATTGTCATTCTAGTGCACAAAACCAAGCAGTGTAGACAAAACGTTCTTTGACATCCCCCACTATGGGATGGATCAAAATCAATGTGGATAGGGCGACTAAACAGAATCCTAGGCCGATCGGGTGCAGGGAAGTGGCTAGGAATCATTTGGGTCTACTAGTTTCTGTGGTGGCGCTCCCTCTGGGCACCTAGTCTAACCAGTTTGCGGAGGCCAGTGCTACCCACATTGGGTTACACATGGCTAAAAGAGAAGGCCTTAGAAAAGTTTGGTTGGAGTCTAACTCGCTTAACACTATCAATTGTCTAAATGGGCGCACGAATCCTAGCTAGACGATAGCTAATCTAATCAAGGATTGTCAGGATATAATGAATGAGCTCGTAGAATTCAAAATTTTGCATGTATATCGGGAAGGCAACAAAGCGGCAGATCTACTGTCCAGTCTAGCAGTGGGCTACATGGCAACTAAATGGTGGAGTAGTAGGGATCCATTCCCAAAAAACTTGTGCAATCTAGCTCAAGATGATTACGCCCACTTACGTTAATCAATGATATTTAATCATGATTTGATGGAGTTGATGGGGAAATGACTCCTTTTTGTTTTCCCTAACCGAAGATCTAGAAACTTCACTTGTGCCTAGATTTTTTGTCTTATCGTGTGGCCCATTTTCTACTATTGTTTGGAGTCTTTTCTGGTGTGGCCCATTACCTACAATTGTTCGGAGGCTTCTCTGGTGTGGCCCATTTTCTTCTACTATTTGGAGTCTCTTCTAGTGTGGCCCATTACCTGTGACTGTTCAAAGACTTCTCTGGTGTGGCCAATTCTCTATTATTCGACGACCCAGAGCATAATGGGTGGGGACAAGAATAGGCAAGAACCGTTTACTTGTGAGAAATGGAAGAAAAATAAGGAAGTGTGGTAGGAAATCATTGATGGGGGAATTTTCCCCTTTTTGGATAGGCTTCATGGCCCTTCTCCTCTAATCATGGAGTCCTTTGTCAATGGGTGGAAGAAAGGGTTCCTGAGGGCTTATGGAGCCGAGTATCAGCTTGATGAAACCCTGGTGGTGATGGTCACTGGTCTGCCAATGAATGGCAGAAGGTTCTATAAAGATAGGAAAACTGGGGAGGAGGACTTGATGAATTTCTTTGACAAAGACAAGGAGCGCTCTAGAGTTACCAAGATGGCCAATGGCGGCTACAACAGAAAAGATATAATGGCTCCTTGGGAGGACATGGCCAAGTTCATCATGAGGTATATTACGCTTGATGGTAGATATGGCAGCATCTTTTCCTATCATTTTACCATTTTGAATCATTTTAGGCATGGTAAAATCATATCTGTTCCTTTCTATCTGGCCTCCTCTTTAGAAAATAGTCTTGAAAAATATATGAAGAATCCAAACAATCATGTTCTCCATGAAGGGCTTATTGTGCTCATCATGGAGTATGCTAAGTCCCTTGAATTTGTGCCCTCTCTATCTGAGAAAGTCCAACATACTAATATTCAGAATGTCTGAGACTCGAAAATGGATTTGGAGGATAGTGGGGGTGCCATTCCTTTTGACAACCCTGATTATAAGCCTTCAAAAGAAGGGGACATGATGGTCACCCCTGGGACGTTTAGCAGTAAGAATCCTCCAAGATGGGCAGCCAGAAAATATAAATCCACTAGCAAACTGATTTCTAAGGCCAAGCCCCTTTCTAAAAAGAAGAAGCTTTCGGCTAAGGACTATGGTCCGAAGAATTTAGACCAGGAAATTAAACTGGACATTCCAATCAACGTCCTGAAAGAAAAAAAGGGGACCATGGCCAAAGAAGAAAAAAGTGGGATACAAAGGACTGGTAATCTGATGAACCTTGTGATGGAAGCTACCAGAAGCCAAGAGAGTTGCTAGAAGTGGGCAGAGTGAGAAATTGATACCCTGAAAATGGGGGTTAAGGAGATTATTGATATCTTCACTACCTCCCCTAAGCCCAACAAATCTGAGAAACTCATGATTATGACCCAGAAGCTCTCCTAGGACGTCGAGGTGATGAAATGCAATCACAAACAAAGAATTGAAAAGGTGGAATAGTCTATGGTGGAGATAAAGAAAAACCTCAAGAACTTGGTTGACATAAGCAAATATTTCATGAACAACAGTATAGAGGGGCTCGAAAAGATCAATGCCATGGTTGTGGAATACAGATCCTTCCATAGTGAACCAGAGAGAGATCTTGGAGGTGAAGATTTGGCCGCTGAAGACAACAAAACTACTGGTCCTAGTTCCAGAACTAGAAGTAGGAGCAGCAACAAGGGTACCTCCAAATTCATTATGGAGGAACTGGATGAAATCAACAAGATTTCCATCCAGAAGAACAAGGAGCTGGTGCACTCTCTTAATTAAGAGTTTTTATTTTGTTTGTCTTGTTGTTTGCATCTCTTTTTCTTATGTGACTATTCTGGGGTGCTCCCCTATTTTTCTGTTGGTTTATATCTATTTGGTTGATGACCTGTTTTTGTAAAACTTTTAGTTTCGGGTCCATGTAAAACCCGTTTATGTTTATCAAAAACAATCCATCATAAAACTCTTTATTTTCTCTAGCTAAGTTGACCCATCTAACTAATTTATAATGTGCACACCTCTATCACAAACTAGTTATCAAGGATATAATTTCACATTCAAGATGGTTTAATAATATAAATTATATGCATATTTTCAATGAATATGAGCCTCCTATCAACACTTGTCAACATGATTAAAGGTTGATGTCAATTAAAATATCCTAGACAAGTGTGATTAATCACATGCTTGTCAACATAATTAAAGGTTGATGTCAACTAAAATATCCTAGAAAATGTGGCAAGTGTGATTAAAGTTTGATGTCAACTAAAATTAATACCTGCACATAACTTGATGTGACCAAAGGAATTCATTTTCTAGTTGCATGAAGCACAATATAAGGTGATTTCAATATAAAGTGATTTCCTTTGGTATTTTATATGATCAAATGTGGACATGACATTGAATATCATAGTGTTAGGAGTTAATTTTTCCAACTAGTAACCTTGGGATTTTTTCAAAGGAGCAACCTCTCAATGTGACCAAACGACTACATTTGATTATCTTAGTGTTAGGAGTTAAGTTTTCACTTGTAACTTTTGGATTTTTTCAAAGGAGTAACCTCTCAATGCGACCAAGAGAATTCACATGCTAGTTGCATAAGCACAATATAAGGAGATTTCCTTTGGTGGATTATCCAAATGATCAAAATGTCGTGAACATGGCAAGAGAAATTTTTCCAACTAGTAACCTAACTTTGCGGGTTTTTTAAAGAAGAAACTATTTTCCAAGGAATAACCTTGAATGTTAGTGTAAAATTAAAGTTTTGAGAGTTAGTGTGTGATGGAAATGTGCAATTGATAATTTTTTATAGACTTAAAGTTTCCAACTAATAACCTAACTTACTAGGGAGTCTTTCAAATAAGTAACCTTTTTCTAGGGAGTAACATCAAAATGATCAAAATGTCATGAACATGGCAAGAGTTAAATTTTTAAAACTAGTAACATAATTTTCAAAGGAGTGACCTTTTTCCAAGGAGTAACCTTGAGAGTTAGTGTGCAACTAAATTTTTGAGAGTTACTATACAATTGAAGTGTGAAATTGAATTTTTGATAGAATTAAGTTCTCCAACTAATAACCTATGTTACTAACCTTCAGAATTTTTCAAAGGAGTAACCTTTTTTCCAAAGAGTAACCTTGAGAGTTAGTGTGCAATTTAAGTTTTAATAGAGTTAATTTTTTATTTTTTTTTCAAAGGAATAACCTATTTCTAAAGATTAAATTCAATAGAGTTAAGTTTTCAACCTAATAACTTAAGTGCACTCCCACTGGGTACTCAGACAAACCAATTTGCTGAGGCAAATGCAACTTACCTTGGGCTTCAACTTGCTTTCTGGGGAGGACATAAAAAGGTATGACTTGAAAGTGATTCCCTAAATATTATTAATTGCCTACTTAATCATAAGCAGCCCAGCTGGACAATTAAACACCTAATCTAGGATTGCCTTGACATGATTTCCAAGTTGGTTGAAGTTTGAACCATGCATATTTATTAGGAAGGTAATCAACTAGTAGACTACGTGGCTAATTCGGGTGTAGATTATGAGAAAATCAAATGGTGGAGGGAAGGGGAAACCTTCCTGATACATTTGTGTAAATTGGTGCGAAAGGATTTTGTGGGTCTTGTGGATTCTCAATGGCAGAATATTAATGATGCAGTCTTTTCACATGTGTAAAATCACTCTTTGCAATAATTTGAGAATATTACTTGGGCTTCCAGATTGTTCTTGGCATCTTGGTTTTGTGTTTTATGGTTTTGGTTTGTTTATGTGACAATGAGTCTCAAAACTAGTAAGAGCAGTTTGAATATGGGAAGAATTAAAAATAGGATTGAGCTGACTTCATATCATAAGTGGGAGATAAACAAGGATATGTAGACCAAGACTATAGATGGTAGCCTCATCCCATACATTAAAAAATTGCATGGTCATGATCTTCGGTTGACGAAAGGGTTCGTTAAGGGTTGGAATAATGGTATCCTCAGTGCCTATAATGTTGAATTCAGAATTAATGAGGGGCTAATTGTTGGTATCACTAGTTTATAGATGGAGGGGAAGAAATTCTACAGAGAATAGAAGGCAAGGAAGGAAGCCCTCTTCATTTTCTTTGAAAAGCAGAGAGAGAGAAAGGGTTAGAAAAATGGCTAATGGGGGATATAACAGAAAGGACTTGTTGAGACCATGGAAGTCCTCTCCATTTTCTTTGACAAGTAGAGTGAGAGAGAAAGGGTTAGAAAAATGGCTAATGGGGGGTATAACAGAAACGACCTGATGCTAATTGGGATATAATAGAAAGGACCTGATGCTAATGGGGATATAACAGAAAGGACCTGATGAGACCATGGAAGTCCTCTCCATTTTCTTTGACAAGTAGAGTGAGAGCGAAAGGGTTAGAAAAATGGCTAATGGGGGATATAACAAAAAGGACCTGATGAGACCATGAGTCAATGTTGTGGAAGAGGTTATGAGGTACATTACCCTTAATGGTTGTTATGTTAGTATTTTTTCCTATCTTTTCACTATTTTAAACCATTTTAGACATGATATGAAAATTTCTTCTTGATATCTTCTTTGGAGAATTGTCTCTCTAGTTTATGCAAAGAACTGTGAAAACCCTATTTTAGATTAAAATTGAATTTTAAATTTTAATTTTGAGATTGTTAAATAAACTTTAAAAAATTGAATTTTATTCCAATACCATTAGAGAATTCATTTACATTAGTAATTTTGAGAATGTTAATAAACTTATTGAATTTTAATAATTTCTATGTCATTTTTCTTGATATCTTCTTTGGAGCATAGTCTCTAGTCTTGAATTTTAATTTTGAGAATGTTAAATAAACTTTGGAAAATTGAATTTTATTCCAATACGATTAGAGAACTCCTTTACATTTAGTAATTTTGAGAATGTTAATAAACTTTGGAAAATTGAATTTTATTTTGAGAATGTTAATAAACTTTGGAAAATTGAATTTTAATTTTAATTTTGAGAATGTTAAATAAACTTTAGAAAATTGAATTTTGAATTTTAATTTTGAGAATGTTAAATAAACTTTGAAAAATTGAATTTTATTCTAATACCATTAGAGTATTCCTTTACATTTAGTAATTTTGAGAATGTTAATAAACTTTGAAATTTTTTGAGAATGTTAATAAACTTTGGAAAAGTGAATTTTAATTTTAATTTTAAGAATGTTAAATAAACTTTGGAAAATTGAATTTTAATTTTAATTTTGAGAATGTTAAATAAACTTTAGAAAATTGATTATAATTTTAATTTTGAGAATGTTAAATAAACTTTGGAAAATTGAATATAATTTTAAGAATGTTAATAAACTTCGGAAAATTGAATAGAATTTTAAGAATGTTAATAAACTTCGGAAAATTGACTATAATTTTAAGAATGTTAATAAACTTTGGAAAATTGAATATAATTTTAAGAATGTTAATAAAATTTGGAAAATTGAATATAATTTTAAGAATGTAAATAAAGTATGGAAAATTGAATTTTAATTTTAATTTTGAGAACGTTAAATAAACTAGAAAATTGAATTTTAATTTTAATTATGAGAATGTTAAATAAACTAGAAAATTGAATTTTGAAAATGTTAATAAACTTTGGAAAATTGAATATAATTTTGAGAATGTTAATAAACTTTGGAAAATTAAATTTTAATTTTAATTTTGAAAAGGTTAAATAAATTTTGGAAAATTGAATTTTATTCCATAGCATTAGAGAATTCCTCCAATACCTTTAGAGAACCTTAAAACTTTGGAAAATTCAATTTTTTTTTTTTAAATTCCAAAAAAGAATTTCTAAAAAAGAAACCTACTTTAACCTTGAGAATGTTAATAATTTTTTGGAAAATTAATCAAAACCTTAATAAACTTTGGAAAAATAAATTTTTTTTAAAAAATTTCCAAAAAAGAATTTCCAAAACCTTAATAAACTTTGAAAAATTAATTTTTTGTTTTACCTCCTTGAAAGTTTTACCAACATCTGGAGACTTTGAAAAATTAATTAAAGTTTTACCAACCTCTGGAGACTTTGAAAAATTAATTTTTTTTTTTACCATACCACCTTTGAAAGTTTTTTAGAATGTTAATAAAATTTGAAAAATTAATTTTTTTATTTGAAAAATTAATTTATTTTTCGATAAAAGTTTAATTAAAATTTGAAAAATTAATTTTTTTTTTCATAAAAGTTATAAAATTTGAAAACTTAAAAAATTAATTAAAAAAATTAATTTTTTTTTTCCATTTTTTCCCATAAAAGTTTTATTAACCTTACCTTTGGAAGTAATTGAAAGTTTTACCAACCTCTGGAGACTTTGAAAAATTAATTAAATTTTACCAACCTTGAAGACTTTGAAAAATTAATTTTTTGAATGTTAATACAATTTGAAAAATTATTTTTTTTTTCTATAAAAGTTTAATTAAAATTTGAAAAATTAATTTTTTTTTCCATAAAATTTATAAAATTTGAAAACTTAAAAAATTAATTGAAAAAATTAATTTTTTTCTCCATTTTGAGAAAAAAAATTTATTTGAAATTTTTTTTTTTTTTCCATAAAAGTTTTACTAACCTTACCTTTGGAAGTAATTTATTTGAATTTTTTTTTTTTTTCCATACAAATTTTAGAAGTAATTTATTTGAAAAATTAATCTTTTTTACTAACCTTACCTTTGGAAGTAATTTATTTGCAATTTTTTTTTTTTTTTAACCATACAAGTTTTAGAAGTAATTTATTTGGAAAAATTTTAATTTTTCCATACAAGTTTTACAAACCTTAACCTTACCTTTAGAAGCCTTCGGAAATTTTCAGTGAAGTTTTTATTAACCTTGAGAATGTTATTTTAGAAGTAATTTATTTGAATTTTTTTTTTTTTTTGCCATACAAGTTTTACTAACCTTACCTTTAGAAGTTTTCAGTGAAGTTTTTTTTATTAACAAACTTCAGTGAAGTTTTTTTCACTGAAGTTTGTTATAACAAACTTTAGTGAAGTTTTTTTCACTGAAGTTTGTTATAACAAACTTCAGTGAAGTTTTTTTAATTAACAAACTTGAGTGAAGTTTTTTTATTAACAAACTTCAGTGATCAGTGAAAACTTTAGTGATCAGCGAAGTAAAAACTTCAGTGAAGAAAGTGCCCATAGTAGGGGGTTGGTGGGGGGGGCCTTTTTTATAGCTATAGATGGGGATAGAGCCAGACTAGGCCACTACTAGACAGGGAAATCAAATGTAGGAAGGGGGCTCCCTATATAGGTAGGGCCATTCATTCAGATGCTTCGATTCAACAGATTAGCCCTATAGATAGTAGGGCAGGTGATGAGCGAGAATTTATGATTGCACAACGATCTACCCACCCAACAAATAGTAGGGGCGGGGGGGGAGGGAATTCTAGTTCCAGGCACAATGACCTACCATAGTATAGCTAGCCAGCCCAGTTATATAGGTAGGGGGGATGATTCATCTTGTTGCCCAATCACTATCCACACATGTAGGTTCCCTATCCAGGGCTTTCCACCACCTCTTCAGCAAACATTTCTTGAATCAGCTTGGGTCGATCAACATATAGAGATAGGGTAGACCTTGTTGATTAGTGTGTAGACGTGAGTGCTTCCACTCGACTTCAAAGAGATAGCTCGGAACTATAGTTTCCCACCCACCTGAATTCTAGTTAGACCACCCACCCTACATCCCCTACTATTTGAAGGGCTTCCCACCCCCACTACTATTTGAAGGGAATCAGCTTGCCGCAAGTATAGGTGGCCCTACCCCAGGAAGTCAAGTAGGGCCTGGGCCCATTATAGAGTAGGGGTTGTGAATTGATTCCTTTCCCCAATAGAAAGGATAGAAGAGCATACACCCTACTCTATAATGAGGCTCCCTATAATGTAATTATTCTAGCAAGCCTATTAATTAACCCAACTATAGTTGAGACTAGTAAAAACAACAAACTTCAGTGAAGTAAAAACTTCCAACTTCAGTGAAGTAAAAACTAACTTTAGTGAAGTTTTTATTAACCTTGAGAATGTTATTTAGGAAGTTTTCAGTGAAGTTTTTATTAACCTTGAGAATGTTATTTTTTAACTTTGAAGTGTGCTACTTCTTTTAACCTTGAGAATGTTCCTTGAAAGTTTTAACCTTGAGAATGTTAATAAACTTTTGAAATTTTTTTTTTTTTTCCATGAAAGTTTTAACCTCCTTGAAAGACCAACCTTATGGAAGTTTCTAGTATCTTTGATTAAAAAAGAGAGAAATTTTAACATCAGTTGAAATACCTTGTGGTTGGTAGGTACAGTTGCTTGAATAACGATATCAAATGAGATAGGCATTATTGCTTAATCCTTAAAGAACTTCAATTTTTTTTTATATATTAGAAATCGGAAGTCCAAAAATGGAGAGTACATACAAAAAAAAGGGGGCAGGAGGCAGAGCCTCAACCACCAAACTGTGAAATCATACTAAATAAACATCATATGCAGTTGTCAGCTATAAAGTATAGGTAGTTCTAATTTATCAGAGGGTGCTACTATAGGATCTCGTTCTGATCTTCCAGCCAGGTGGTCCATCCTAGTGGTCCTTCCATCCAAGCCACCTTTTTTCCTTCTAGGATCTGGGAACACATTTCTATCTTGTTGAAGGGTGGAGGCATGTTGTCCTGTAGCTCCTTAATGAGTTTCTTCACAACCTTATCAAAGGATACTTAGTTCTGAGCGAGTCTGGCCCATTCATAGTCGTCTTGCATTTCATAAACAAACATAGTTGCTTTGTTGTCTTTGAGGAATTGTAGCAGCTTGTTCCTCTATAAGTTCATCAGAAAGCAAACCTGCACAACAATTTTGTAATGTGTGAGTTTTTAAAAAAAACTAGTAAATACCCTTTCATTGCCTTGAAACTTCTCTTCATTCCTTAGTTTCCAAATAAACCAAATTATGTAGGTAGATAGAATTTGCCAGATTAGGTTAGCATCCTTTTTGAGCCCATGAATAAAACCAGTGATTATATCAAGAGTCTAGACATGTTTAGTGATAGAGATTCCAAACAGCAACCATATTTCTCTAGCAAAAGGGTAGTCAAGGAAAATGTGGCGCGCAGTCTCAGGCTTCTTACAAATAGAGCACAGGTCTTATGCAGCAGTTTTATTCCTAATAGTTAATCTGTTTAATATAAGTTGCCATCTAAAGCATTTGATCTTAGGGGGGATGGGGGATCTCCATAATTTCTCAAAGGTTTTTTGCCATGTGTGGAGATTATGATCAACATACAATAGAGCATTAATATGATCGATTACCGAGGTGTCATTGTTAAGCAGGGTATAAATAGACTTGGGCTTGATCTTGGGGAGGGTAGAGCCATCTTTCCAAAGGAAGGTAAGGTACTTGTGAGCATCTACATGCAGGACTCTAGGAAGATGGAGAGGGGTGCATGCCTACTTAATCATGTTGTAGGTCCTCTTATGCGAGGTAGGGAGATCATATTTATTGCTAAGACTTTCCCAGCTGATAAGATTGTCATGTTCTAATATATCCATAAGGTACTTGACACCTTTATTGTGCCAGTACTTAGCAGAGCATCCTTGAGTTAAGGCAAGGGGTTTAGAGTTGTGATATAGGTTCCACCATATTGACCTTTCACCATGGAGAGTAGCATCACAATCGATGTTAGAGTTGACAATAAGCCTACACACATGCTCCCAGGCTTTCCATATAGATTTAAACACCCAGGTACCTTGGACAGATACAGAGAAATTGCCTGCAATCAAATCACTAAGCGGGAAGGTTTTCCAGGTTTTGGCAGTCTTGGGGACACCATTTTGTATATTGTTCCTGATGAGAATCTTCCAAGGTTCATGACCTTCGAGTGAGTGGAATATCCATTTGGCTGCAAGGGCTATTCCCTGCAATCTAAGATCCTTAAGGCCCAACCCACCAAGTTTTTTTGTCTAGGTGGCACCAAGCCCATTTGACTGCGTGAGCTTTCCTCTTGCCCTTGCCATCTGACCAAAGGAAACATCTGATGGCCTTTTGTATTTCAAAAATTTGATAGTTGTTGAACATCCAGACAAAGGAATAGTAAATACTATAGGAGGAGAGGATTTTCTGGCAGACTTGAATCCTGCCGGCTAGGGATAGGACCCTATTGTCCCAATTATTTAGCTTCCTATCTATTTTCCCTTTGACCCAGCTCCAAATATCTCTCAGAGATGGGGAAATAGAGAAGGGGATACCTAAGTACCTAATTGTTTTGTTAGGTCCTCCCCAAGCATAGCCAAACTGTTGAAGCCAGTCCGAAGGCTCATCTATCCATCCAAGTAGAATGGATTTGGAGTTGAAAATCTGGGCACTTGACGCTCTACCAAAGGTGTCAAGTTTTTGATTGAGGGAAATGATATTATGCCTAGAGAGTTCTAGGAATAGCGAGGTGTCATCGACAAACTGAATGTTGATTAATTCAGAGTTGTCTGGCATCATGATGCCATGCACTCTAGGGGATAGGGTGTCGTCTCTTAGGAGATAGTACAGGGCGTCTGATGCTATGACAAACAGAATAGGGGCAAGGGGGCAACCCTGCCTAATTGATCTGGAGAGGGGAATAGGCTAGGAGAGAGACCCATTAACTTCGATCAGGGCGGATGCATCCTTGAGGAGGATCTGGACATAATCACAGAATTCACTAGGGAAGTCAAAGGCTTGGAGCATCATGAGTATGAAGCCCCATTCCACCCTGTCGTAGGCTTTTTCAAAGTCGACAAGGAACATGGCTGAATCTTGGTTCGAGGTTTTGGCCCATTCCATGGACTCCCAGTTGGTCACAAGATTTTCCAATATGTACGTGCCTTTAACGAACCCTGTCTGCGTAGAGCAGATGAATTTGGGGAGGATCTTCTCAAGGCGGGAGGCTAAGGCTTTGGCTAAGATTTTGTAGGAGACATTGAGGAGGGTAATTGGCCTCCAGTTTTTATGAGGGCTTTGTCCCCATCTTTTGGGATAAGTTTAACAATACCCATATTGATGGACTCCCCCAGGGTGCCAGTATCAAGTGCTTCATTATAGATACCATAGAGATCATTAGTGATCCAATCAATATTGACTTTGTAGAATTCAGCAGGAAGGCCGTCAGGGCCTGGGGCCTTATCATCTTTGAGTGCCTTAATGGCATTAGCAATTTCTTGCTTGGAGATCCTAGCTTTAAGGAGGAGGGCTTCATTTTCAGAGATTCATTTTGGAATAATGGAACTACATTTACTTCGAGCATCTTTCGAGGCTTCATTATCCTCTGAGGTAAACAAGGTTTTGTAAAACATTTCAAATGCATCTTTGATATCATTGATATTCAGGAGCTCCTTGTCTTCTACGGTTATTCTGTCAATTTTCTCTTTGGTTTGTTTTTGCTTTAGAAGATTAAATTTTTTTTTTGAGCCTTTATCTCCATACTTAAGCCAGTGATTGCAGGCTCTGATGAAAGCCCCTTTGATTTTGATTTGTTGATGCTTTCTGAGGATGTCCCTAGCTTCAGATACCCGCTTGGCCAAGGTAGGGGAGGAGGGATGAATTTGAACTTCTTGTTCCAAAGAGTGGAGCTGATGTATTAGGGATTTCTCCTGGGATCTAAAGTCCTTGGCTTTCTTTTGGCCAATGGTTTGAAATATCTTTTGCCATGAGGAAATGTTTCTCTTCCACCTAAGAATATGGGATTGAGGAAGCTGAGGGTGCAAGTTGAAGAGGCTAACTATTTTGATGGCATTAAGGACTTCCTTGTCTTGTAGCAGAGAGATGTTGAGGAGAAATTTCTTACTGCAAGGGTAGTTATTAGTGAGGGAGTTTCCAGTGTTAATGATGGCAAGGATAGGAAAATGGTCAGAGAGGGTTACTGGAAGGAAAACCACCATGTTCCCAAGTTGATTGGGGGAGAAAGAAAAGAAATTATTATTAACATAAAACCTATCTAGTCTGGAATAGATCCGGTTAGTGCCTTGCTAGAAGTTGCACCAAGTATACCATAAGTTATGGGCATCAGATTTGGTGCCTTCTAGGGGGTCAAATAGCTGGAGTTGATGTTTAAACCTATCCCAGTGAGGTTTTTCTAGAGTTTTCCATTCAAAAGGAAGGCCCCCAGCCTTGTCATCCTAGTGTTCAGTCATGTTAAAGTCTCCGGCCATGACCCAGGGGATATTTGAGAGGGATGTCAGCCAAATCCAGAGGGACAATCTTTCCTTATAGTCATTTGGTGCATATATGGAGCATATGCCAAAGCAAGATCCTCTAATATCTAATGTAACCCAAGCTACTCAATTACATGGGGAAGTTCCCTTATTCCTGAGGTAGTTTGCCCACTTAGGGGCCAGAAGAAGGCCAACTCCTCCCTTACCTCTCAAGTGCTTGGTGTAAATTTTAATTGCATCTCTCCAAATGAAGTCAAGAGCAGAGTCAAGAGAAAAACCAACGGCTTTAAGTTCTTGTAGCATCAGGAAATCTAAGTTTTTATGGGAGTCTAGAAACCTTTTAATAAAAAATTTCCTATCAAGCGACTCAAGGCCCCTAACGTTCCATGATATGTACTTCATTAGAAAGGGGGGCTAAACAGGGCTGGTAGGGAGATCCTGTTGATCTCCAAGTTTTTTCTTGTTCTTAGATCCCATAGGTCTACCTTTCTTCTTATTCATGGAGGATCCTTTCATAAGGTCCTCGTCATCTTCACTAATCTCGGATGGCTCAATTCTAACATCCGCATTTCCTCCTATGTCGGACCCAGAAAACTAGGAGCCTGGAAAACCAAGGAGCATCGTGCTAGAGCTAATGTCATCTAGACCCTTGTTGGCATAAATAACTTCTATCACATGATTATCTTCTATTTCATTAAGCTGGGAGCCTGTCGAGGGGTTGGTTGTGCTAACATCAAAGGTAAGGCCTGCAAGTGAAGATGGTGTCGTTTGTTTGGGTGTTCTAGATCTGAGTACCATTTTTGCAGTGTTATCGCTGATGCTAGCATCATTAGCACCACAATTAGGGTTTTCCAAGTTTTTAACAATTTTTTTAACCAGAGAATTAGTCAGGTTTTGCGAAGTGGATGGTAGGTCCTTAATTTTAGGACCAAGATTTCCAGTAATGGCCAATTGATCTGTACTTGGGACATTAGATCGATTTAGGGCATTTTGGTGGGTTAATTTCCACCTTTTCTTTCTTGAGGTAACCACTTGAAAACAATTTGAGGGTGATTCTTCGGGAGCTTTTGAGGGGGCGGAAGTAGGGATGAGGGGTTTAGGGACCAGAGGTGTGAGATCAACATGCATCGGGTTTAATTTATTGGGCTTGGGACTGGGTGCGGAGGTTTTTTTGTTAGCAGAGTGCAAGGGAGTCGAATTTAGGTTAATATCGGTTTTAGGGTTTTTCGAGGTATTGGGTTAATCACTCTTTTGTTTTCTGCGATTGATAATTGGACAGTTTTTACGAATATGCCCTTCCTTTTTGCAAAGAAAACAGGCATTCAAGCCTCCAAGCATCTCAACAGGGTAGAGGAAGGTGTCCCCATTAATATTTAGGTTTAAGCACGGGGGGATGTCAATTCCAGGCTTAATAGATACGAGCATTCTTGCATCTAGGTTGGCCACCAGACGGGTGGTCTCATCAACCCTAATTGTTTTGCCAAACGGTTCCATTAGTTGGGGAAGAAATCGCCACAGAAAGGGAGGGACATCTTTAAGGATGAGCCATCTGGGGGAGGAAAGTGCGAGAACTTCTTCATTGACCACCTCTGGAGACCAAGCTAGGGCTCGAAAGGATGTATTTCCGACCGTCCAGTATTGGCATTTGAGGGCTTCCATTTGGGCTTCATGTGAGTTAAAAAAGATAAGGTAGAGACCTCTCTGAATTTGCATACAGAATGATATTTTAAGCCCTAGTTTCAAGTTCCAAATATTGTTGAACCAGTCATCTAAGAATTTCCTAGGCGAACATTTTTGGATGTCCACACAAGCAAAGAAAATAGCAGTGTTACATAACCTAAGCTTTTCTGAAGCAATTTCATTCAACATCTTAGAATTTGGAGAAATGCAGAAGGAGTCCAAAGTAATGCGAGGGCACTTACCTTCCTTATTGGATCCTTCGCCGTCAGGAGCCTTAAAGAATTGCGCCGATGGGTGGACTCTATTCGTAGGCGGGGCAACGGTTTCTGCAAATGTTTTTTTTGGGGTTGTGGTTGTGTGAGCGACAGATTTTGGGCCATTAATGGCTCCTCCATCTGACTCTGGCTCCATCATGAATCAGGGTTGGGTCACATAGGACACGTAAAGAGGCGGTGCAGTTAGGTTTAACTAAAAGCAAATGAATTCAAAAAGATGCAAGTGGACGGGGTAAAGGATCGCAAACCAGGTGGAGGAGGTTAACTCCTCCACGTTGACTCCTTGATTTTGCTGCTGCCGTCGACCACCTTAAGTCCGAAAATTCGCAGAGCTTGTCATCCTCCGTCTATATTTGCTAAAAATACATTGTCAGTTTAAATTTGTTCAGGCAAAAGAACGATTCAACTCCTCGAAAGTCGTATTTTCCGGCATGGCAAAAGAATGATTCAACTCCTCGAAAGTCGTATTTTTCCGGCATGAGACAACTATCTAGCTGAAATCTGCTACAAAATTTAGCCTATCGGCTAAACATCTTTGAAAATTGAGGCAAAAGAACGATTCAACTCCTCGAAAGTCGGCATGGCAAAAGAACGATTCAACTCCTCGAAAGTCGTATTTTTCCGGCATGAGACAACTATCTGGCTGAAATCTGCTACAAAATTTAGCCTATCGGCTAAACATCTTTGAAAATTGAGTAACACAGAGCTCGAAAGTCGTATTTTTCCGGCATGAGACAACTATCTGGCTGAAATCTGCTACAAAATTTAGCCTATCGGCTAAACATCTTTGAAAATTGAGTAACACAGAGCTCAACCGCACGATGAGCAGTGCAGTCTTCAAAGCTACCTTATTGATGAACAAATCATCCGATTTATATTTCCATACTTCAGGTGATTCAATAGTTTTTGAATTCAGCCTTTAAATTTCACAGTTTTGGATTTCAATTTCAGCTAAGACCGTGATCAATAGTTTTTGAATTCAGCGTTTAAATTTCACAGTTTTGGATTTCAATTTCAGCTAAGACTGTGTTGTGCCCTTAATCTCAGCCACCGAAGTCCTTTGGCAAATTGACAAAGCTGATTTGATTCAGAATTCCTCCTTGAAATATTTAAAAATACGATGAGTTAGACCTAGATCTTCATGAATAAATTCTGCATAAATTCAGTTGAATACTGAGACAAATTTGCACCCAATCAAATGGAAATAACTCTGAAATTTGCTTCAAATTAACCCTCAGCAGATTCACTGCAACATATGATGATAAATTCGCCTTTTGTGCCGATGGAATTCGAACACAATTTGCTCACGTCTGAAGGAATTCGCCTGAGTTCTTCTCTTACGGTTTTCTCCTTTAAAAAATATTATTCATTGTAAGACTTGCAATGGTGCATACAGATTTCGTAAAACTAAAATTTTCTTAGGTCAAACCTGTTTCCATCATTTCGCTTCTTCACCTTTCAACTTTAGAATATGAACTGTCATTTTATCCCTCTAGCTAGGTACCCTATTTTGTGGGGAATTCAATAGTCACCTGATTATCCTCTCCTCTCCCAGACATCCATTTTCTGCACATATGAATTTCGGCCTTCCATATTTTGTTTTTCCGAAAGTGTCATCTTTCATGTTGGACAATTTTAAATCTAATGTTTGGTTAATAGGGGTCCCACACAATTCAGAACTTCAAATTTGTTCTGAATAAACAATTCAATAAACAATTCTATTCCACTTGACTAAACAATAAAATATTAATATTATTAACAACAAGAGACGGAAGAGATGGAAGAATCTAGGAAAGGCCCATCACAATGCCTTACTACAAGACGAGAGAGCTCTCTGTTCCTTCGTAGAAAACTACCAGCACAAAACAACAAGAGAAAGAAGAACCAGGAAAGGTTCATAACAATGCCTTACTACAAGAACAGAGAGTACTCTCCAATACCAGCAACATTACAAAGTTTCCTTCACATAGAACTAACAGATAAAAACACCCAGAAAAGGCCATGACAATTGCCATTATTACTAAGCAGTCACTAATAAAGACCTTCACGTATATCGTCGTTCGGTGTGAGCGGTGGGGGTATATGTGCCGGTATTGGTTGGGGCATATGTACCAGCGGTGGTTTCAGTGGTGGTGTGACCATGCTGTCTAGTGCCACTCTGGTTCGAATATTTCGCCTCTTCTTTCTGACCAGCATGTTCGGCCTTCTCAGCGTGAGCTTTTCTCTCTGCCTCACTTTCCCTCACTTCCTTCTTTTGGTGAGCTATCTCCTTTTCAGTCCCGTCATGCGCAGAAGCCTTCTCCATCTGTGCAACAAAACCAACATTAACTATAAAAATATAAAAATAAAAAAAAATAAAAAGCCCTAAAATTCATTCAGCTATCAAAAACACTTTCTTCAAATAAAAACACCCATTAACCTTTTCTTGGGCAGAAGCCTTGGCCATATCCATGCCCTCCTTTGTAGTGGTGGCTGCGTTGCTCATCTTCTCCTTGGCTGCTGCCGCTGCATTCTTGGCCGACTGCATCTTTACTCTGCTAACTATGTAACTATCACAACAATATATGCTTCTTTGCCTGACTTGTAAACAACCCAATTATTATGTTTCTAAATTCAGATGACTCTGATTGATGGGAGACTGTGAGAAGAGGCAATTATATATAGAGGTGGGGAAAGGATAGACACTGAATGAGGAGGTACGTGAGGAGGGACACGTTTCAGGGAGAGTTTACACGCGTAGAGATGTGACATACCCGCCAATAACATCTTCCAGCTAAGTGCACTTCATCGTATCTTAGTTAAGAAGCAATGTGTAAACCAATCTTTTTTGAAATCTGAGAAACAAAAACGTTGTAGAGGTGTTAAATTTAGGGCACGCGGCGACACGAGGGAGCAAAACGTCCACGGTCCTCCCACACTGAATGCTTGTCGTGTTTAAACGAAAATGGTTTGAGTTCTTCTTGCCTTTACTTTTATTACTTCTATTTAGGTCAAGAGTTTAATTTTTTGATAAATATTTTTTATTTAGTTTTGTATTAATAAAATGAGAATAGTAAAATATTTATGAAAAAATAGGGTGATAATTATGGAGACTTTGGACTGTTCTATTATCGCATTAGTTGTGGGAGTTTCAATTTTATAATGGACTCAGTCAATTTCATCTCAACAGTTGTTGATGGTGTTGACAATTTGCAATCTAGCATTAATGACTCCTCTAAACAAGTGTCTATATCCCTAATGGATTTGTTTTTTTCTTAAGGGGAGAAATATTGTTTGCAAGTAGTGTATCGTGTTTTTGTCTTTAGGCTTTCATCATTGGTATAGGAGCTACTTCTTCATTTGGGGAATTCCTATCCTCGTTTTCTCTCTCATATGGGGGAACATTCATTGTGCTTATGTGACAAAATAAGTCATTGGGGGGTCAGTTTGAGTCCTCCTTCTTTCCTTCGTTTAATAGTGCAGTTATTTCATTTTCTCTCTTTTGGAGAAGAGTTTTCACCCATATAGTTTTCTCATTTTCTTAATTGTGAGAGTTTGCATTGGGTTTTACACAGGTACCTAATCAAACATTTGTTGACGAGACCCATCCATTCATGCTTGCATTCACCATTATCTCTTTATCTTACCCCTAAGTTAATCTTGAGGGGGCATTGGAGTAAATAGGACATTATCTAATTAATTACATAATTAGGTCCTTATTACTTTATTCACTTAAGATAAACTTAGGAGTGCATTTATCTTTTATTAGATTTATTTAGCACATGTTGTCTCAATCATTATGATTTGGATACTTCTCAACCTCTCTTTTAATCTTGCTCTAGGGTTTAGTCTAGGGTTGTGTTCATCCCTTTCAAAAGGATTCATTCATTGTAATTATTAATATTTTGTGCATCAATATATAGTTCTTTAGTTGTTTAGCTATTTATTCTTGCTTGATCTCCATTTGTGATAAATATTTTTCTTGCAAGAGATCTATGGGTTTGTGGAGTTGAACAAAAAACTCCAACACTTGGAACCTTGATTTCAAGTTTTTGTTAGGCCTTAGGCTCAATTGGAACCGTGCAATGATTTTTTTAATTATAGATAGGTCATAGAAACAAGGAGGAATCGGAAACTATATACCTAAGGTTCCTATTCATTGGTGAAACAAAATGTTTGAAACTCGTAGGGATTTCAAAACAATGCTCAATGAAGGCCAAGTGTTGGGGAAAACAAGTAACTTGGAAACATGGTCTTGTAGGAATAGATAGTGAGCTCACATACCACAAGATCACATACAACACCAACAATAGACTTCCACAGAGAGTAGAGAAAGACAATAGATAAATCTTGATAATGAAAGTAATAATGTACAATAACTAATAATGGATCAAATGATACTAATTTCTCTACATTTACTTAATGTACACAAGGATTTCTTTTATAAGCAAGATTGATATCTATAAGACTCAACAAGATTGTGACAATTGTCTTAATCTTATGACATTAGACAACAATACATGAGATAGGATAAGATCACATGACAACAAGAGACTTCTAGAAAAATTCACAAACCCCTAAGTAAAATAATTAACATGTGAACATGTGTGAATGATACCTACAAGGTGAACTAGTTGGGTAATATATCCCACTCACACCAACATGTGCCAAGTTCTTATTAGGTCCTGAGGTCCAACTAGAAACAAAAATGTTAGAATTGGGAAATGGGAGCGACAGGAAATGTTTTGACAAATTTAATTACTTCATGGTTAAGAATGTTGGTATTTTGGTATGGTTTTGTCATCGATGTCAACACATACTAGAATGCTAGCACTTTGGAGATCTAGCAACATTCACTGACAAGCAAGTAACTATTGCACAGTTACTGGTATATGGTTCATCGGTAGGATATAATGTTCATCGACAGTTGGAATGATATGAAGACACTTGGTAATGTCAAAGACATCGTGTGGACACTTTTTTTTGAAGAATTAATCATTGGTATATTCATATTTGCATATTTGCTTTTACCAGCAAATAGGTCCAGGGTTACCTAGGGTTACACCGACATGTTTATCTTTTCCAGATCAGCATGGCACACTATGGAGATGATTTATTATTATTGTAATTGCATTAAGCCAACATGTTCAATCGGTTATTGCATCAGATATTATATCGTTTGTAAAATGTTTTTTTGTAATATCTTGTAGAGCCGACCTACTAAAATTGGTCTTAGGTTATGATATAAATGTAAAATCTTATTTGTAAGATCGAATGTGGAATGCGAAAAAAGGTTTGTGAGAAGGTATATGTGAGATTAAGTAGAGGTATACATGAAGACATCTTTTGAAGGTGAAGCTAGGTTTTTGTAGAAGCATATCAACATTACACCAGTACTGAATCCAGCATATGAAGATGCTATTTTGTGTAGTACATTCTTATTGGATTTAACCATCCAACTGTAGTCAGTGTGACTCCCATTTTGTGATTGAGCAGTGAGCTCTAGGCTATTGGCCTTTCTGCATGTGCAGACCCCATTTATGTACACTTACTATCTGCAGTAGTATCATCTGATTGTGGGTAAGGTTTCCCACTGTGGTTTTTCCCCTTATAGGGTTTCCACGTACAAATATTGGTGTTATGTGTTGTGGATGACTTTATGCTTATGTTTCATGCATTAATCTTTACTGGTATAGCAATTTACTGGTAACACTGTCTACCGGCATACTTAACTGGTTTACCGGTATTAAGCATTAAGTTGGTTAAATGGTTTTTGGTTTGAATTTATTAGACAACTGATTCACCCCCCCTATTAGTTGTCTCCAGGACCTAACAATTGGTATGAGAGCCTAGTCCTCTTTTGCAGAAGTTTAACAACTTGAGGAGATCCAATGTCTACTAATTATTTCAGGAAGGACAGTCCTAAACTTGATGGAACTAACTATGGGATATGGAAGATCAGGATGTAGACACATCTGAATTGCATTGGTAAAGACATATGGGAAGTTACAAAGAATGGTTATACTGCTATTGTAGCTGGTCAGATTTCTCCAAATACCTTAGCTAAAGATGAGGAGAATGATTGCAAAGGAAGAGAAGCACTTATGAGCGCATTATCAGATCAACAAATCATGGGATTATCAGATAGGTCTACTGCTAAAGCTATTTGGGATCATTTGGAAACACTGAATGAAGGAGATTCCACAGTCAAGATTGCAAAACTTGAAAGCTTCCGAGTCAGGTATGAACATCTGAAAATGGAAGAAGATGAAAGGATTTCTGCTTTTATGGAAAGAGTAAATGAAATTGTTTTGGGTATTAAATGTTGTGGAGGAACCTTAAGTGAGGATGAAATTGTTTCAAAAATCTTAAGAGGATTGTCACCAGAATATAAAATGAAGGTTACTGCTATAAATGAGTTGAGAACAATGCCTAATACATCAGTAACTAGGGATACATTGATTGGAAAACTTTCAGCCTTTGAAATTGAGGAATTTGGTCTTGTTGCTAATAAAAAGACAAATTTGGCCTTTAAAGCATCAACATCATCTACTCCATCATTTGACAAATCAGACTGGAAAGCCTTTTATGCAAGAGAACTTGAAGAAACTAGGAAGGAGAATGAAGAGCTTGAAGAACTTGAAGCACTATTAGCAAGGAAAATGCCAAAAGGTCCAGTTGGAAGTAAGTATGAAGGTAAAGCACCCTTTAAATGTTTCAACTACAATAAGATTGGTCATATGGCTTCGAGATGCCCTGATGGACATGCTAGACTAAGAGAAGAAGCTAGAAGAACATACAAGCCTAATCCTGAATATCAGAGATACAGATTTAAGAAGAACAAAGACAAATCTTGTTACATTGCTGATGAAGGTGTGACTGATGATTCTGATGAGGATCCAACAGACAATGGATGGGTTTTTGTTGCTATAACAAAAGATCAACTGGCACCTACTGCTCAACTAGTAGAACAAGCCCTAGCAGCTAGAGTTGAAGTAAAGGATGAATGGATCATTGACTCAAGATGCTCACATCATATGATAGGATACAAAGGTAAATTCTTGAACTTTCAAGAATACAATTAAGGTTTAGTAAGATTTGGAGATGACAAAGCCTGTTCAATCAAAGGTAAGGGTTCAATATCTCTTGATGGTAAGCATAACACTGACAATGTCTACTATGTTGAAGGATTAAAGCATAATCTTTTAAGTGTTGGTCAATTAGTTGAGAAGGGATTTCAATTACAATTTAAAAATGGAAAATGCAAAATCATGAATAGAACTGGTTTGGAAATTGCAACCGGTAATCAGACTAGAGGTAATATCTTTAATTTGAATAATAGTGAAAAGACATGCTTGATTGCACATATAGATGAAAGTTGGTTATGGCATAAGACACTATGTCATGTAAACTTTGATTGCATGGTAAAAATCAGTACTTCCAAGGCAGTTAGAGATCTACCTAAAATTGTGAAACCTCAGAATACAATTTGTAAGGAATGTCAATTTGGAAAACAAGTTAGAGCTAGTTTCAAAAGTATTCCAGAAAAATCCAATAATGCTCTTGATTTAATTCACACTGATTTATGTGGTCCAGCTAGAAATAAAAGCTTACAAGGTGATAGATATTTCATGCTAATTATTGATGATTATTCTAGAATGTGTTGGGTTACTTTTCTCAAGGAAAAATCAAAAGCACTTGGACAGTTCAAACTATTCAAAGAAATGGTTGAAAATGAAACCAGTAAGAAAATCAAATGTTTAAGATCAGATCAAGGAGGAGAATTCACATCTAAGGACTTTAATACATTCTGTGAAGTGAATGGAATCAGAAGACAATTATCAGCACCTCAGACACCACAGCAGAATGGAGTTGTTGAAAGGAAAAACAAAACTATCTTGGATGCAGCAAGAAGTATGTTATCTGAAGCAAATTTACCACATGTGTATTGGAGAGAAGCAGTTAGCACTGTTGTCTATACATTCAACAAAGTTCACATCAAAGGTGAAACTGGTAAGACCCCTCATGAACTATGGTTTGGTAATACTCCTACTCTTAAGTATTTCAGAATTTTTGGAAGTAAATGTTATATTAGAAGAGATGAGTATATTGACAAATTTGATCCTAGAAGTGATGAAGGAATATTTCTTGGTTATTCATCTAAGAGCAAGGCATATATATGTTTTAATAAGAGATTGCAGAAAATTATTGAGAGTACAAATGTAAAGATTGATGAACAATTCAGAGGAACTTCAAGGTATATAGATTGTGAGCTGGCAACAGAAATTGTGATAAATGAACCTACACTAAATCCACCGGTATAGAATGAAGATCCAGTTACCCCGGTACCATCAGAGGATTCCACAGTAATTAAAGAACAACAGTAAACTAAGACACCCCGGTATGTAAGATTGAATCATTCTGAAGATCAAATAATTGGAAACAAATTTAAAGGAGTTATGACAAGAGGAAGATTGGAAAATGAAGAGGTATGTCTTATTTCTCAAATTGAACCATCATCTATCAATGAGGCATGTGAAGATAAATTTTGGATTAAAGCTATGGAAGAAGAATTAGGACAAATTGAGAAAAATAATACTTGGACATTAGTTCCCCGGCCTAAAGATAAAAATGTAATTGGAACCAAATGGGTATTTAGAAACAAACTTAATGAAGATGGTAAGGTTGTCAGAAATAAAGCAAGACTAGTGTGTAAGGGATATTCTCATAAAGAAGGAGTTGATTACAATGAAACCTTTGCACCGGTAGCTAGAATTGAGGCACTCAGATTATTCTTGGCTTTTGCAGCTCACAAGAACTACAAAATTTATCAAATGGATATTAAATGTGCATTCTTGAATGGAGATCTTGAAGAGGAAGTCTATATTGAACAACCTGATGGATTTTCTTTGACAGATGACAATGATATGGTTTGCAGGTTAAGAAAAGCTCTGTATGGATTGAAACAAACCCCAAGAGCTTGGTATGCAAGGTTGGATAAGTATCTTTTAAAGATTGGTTTTACTAAAGGAAATGCAGACAACAATTTATATTACAAAATATCTAATGATGACATCTTGATTATAGAAGTATTCGTTGATGATATAATCTTTGGAGGAGACGATGGATTATGTAAGGAATTTTCTATTAAAATGCAACAAGAATTTGAAATGTCTATGATTGGAGAAATAAAATTCTTTTTAGGATTGCAGATTTCACAGACTGATAAAGGTATATTTTTGAGTCAATCCAAGTACTCGAAAGAATTACTAAAGAAATTTGGGATGGAGAACTCTAAACCGGTAAGCACACCTATGACTACAAATGACAAATTATCTCAAAGGGATGAATCTACACCTGTTAATCCAACTAGATACAAATCTATGATAGGAGTTTTACTGTATTTGACACAAACCAGGCCTGATATTATGAATGCAGTATGTATTGTTTCTAGATTTCAAAGTAATCCTAGGGAAAATCATGAATCAGCAGTAAAAAGGATTTTCCAGTACTTACAAGGCACTGCAAATCTTGGATTATGGTATCCTAGAGATGAAAATTTTGATCTATGTGCATACACAGATGCAAATTGGGCAGGAGATGTGGATGATAGAAAAATCAACACTAGAGGAGCATTCTTTCTTGGAAAGAGATTAGTTTCTTGGTTGAGTAAGAAATAGAGTTGTACATCTTTATCAACAACAGAATCAAAATATGTTGTAGCAGCAACTAACTGTACATAGGTACTATGGCTTAAGCAAATGTTGAAAGACATAAAGGTAAAATGCAAGGAACCTATTACTATATATTGTGATAACACTACAACAATTGATATATCTAAGAATCCGGTATTACACTCTAAAACTAAACATGTTTCTATCAAACTGAATTTTCTAAGGGAAAAAGTTGAAGAAAAGGAGATAAAACTGGTTTATGTGAATACTAAAGAACAACTTGCAGATATTTTCACAAAACCTTTGCCTAAGGAAACTTTTGAATATCTCAGAGATCAGCTTGGAGTCATACCACCACCGATGGAAACTTAGACAGTTGATGATTGTCATCAACCGATAGAATTGAAAGACAAATCTTTTACTCTGGTCTTTGATGAGGAAGCTACTTCTCAGGGGGAGTAGTTGGTATATTGAATTGATTGGTATTTTGTATATGAACTTTGGCATTTGATGTCAAAGGAGGAGAGATATCTATGGAAAAACACATTATCTTTGAGAAAAGATTGATAGAAAGATTGGTATAGAAAATAAATCTTTGGATAAACACATGTTGCTCCTAGGGAGAGAGATTGTTGTTTAGGAGAGATTGTTTTTTTTTGGTATTTGGCATTTCTGTTTTGGCACTTTGATGGTTTTTCCATCTTGTGTTTCCATCAATGCCAAAGGGGGAGATTGCTGGTATTTTGGTATGGTTTTGTCATTGATGTCAACACCTACTAGAACACTAGCACATTGGAGATCCAACAACATTCACTGGCAAGCAAGTAGCTATTGCATAGTTACTGGTATATGGTTCACCGGCAGGATATAATGTTCACCGGCACTTGGAATGATATGGAAGACACTTGGTAATGTTAAAGACATCATGTGGACACTTTGTTTTGAAGAATTAACCATTGGTATATTCATATTTGCATATTTTCTTTTATCGGCAAATAGGTCCAGGGTTACCTAGGGTTACACCGGTAGGTTTATCTTTTCCAAATCAGCATGGCAAGCTATGGAGATGATTTATTATTATTGTAAATGAATTAAGCTGACATGTTCAATCAGTTATTGCATCGGATATTATATTGTTTGTAAAATGTTTTTTTGTAATATCTTGTAGAGCCGACCTACTAAAATTGGTCTTAGGTTATGATATAAATGTAAAATCTTATTTGTAAGATCGAATGTGGAATGTGAGATTAAGCAGAGGTATACACGAAGACATCATTTGAAGGTGAAGCTAGGTTTTTGTAGAAGCATATTAGCATTACACCGGTATTGAATCCAGCATATGAAGATGCTATTTTGTGCAGTACATTCTTATTGGATTTAACCATCCAACTGTAGTCACTATGACTCCCATTTTGTGATTGAGCAGTGAGCTCTAGGCTGTTGGCCTTTTTGCATGTGCAAACCCCATTTATGTACACTTACTATCTGCAGTAGTATCATCTGATTATGGGTAAGGTTTCCCACCGTGGTTTTTCCCCTTACAGGGTTTCCACATACAAATATTGGTGTTATGTGTTGTGGATGACTTTATGTTTATGTTTCATGCATTAATCTTTACTGGTATAGCAATTTACTGTTAACAATGTCTACCGACATACTTAACTGGTTTACCAGTATTAAGCATTAAGTTGGTTAAATGGTTTTTGGTTTGAATTTATTAGACAATTGATTCACCCCCCCTCTCAGTTGTCTCTGGAACCTAACAAAGAAGCCAGGGGGTGAGAGAGGGCGAACATGGAAATAAAACCTTGTACAATGCATGCAAAAATAACCTAAATAAACCATCTCATGAACTATAGTGAATGGATCTCTATATAACAAAGAAATATGGTTGCAAAGGAAAAGGGAATTCTAAGAATAAGAAGTTAGAAAAGAAAAATTAACAAAGAAATGGGAGGATAGAGAATAAATACCCATGGGTGGAAACTACACATGTGTGGTAAATACATTTCAAGTATGAGCACATGTTGAGAACTAAAATTCCATAGTAAATTAGAAACTTTTTCACTTCAATTTTTTCCATCTAGAGAGAATCTCATAAAAAACTATAAATTGGATCATGGGGTTGACTATGAAATTGAAACCTTGGTTCCATGTTAGATTGTTAGGCTCCATGGCCTGATAGAGATCCAAAAGAGTTCTAGGGGGTTTGAATGTCTCAAAACCCTCACAAAATAGAAGAAAACAAACAAAGGGAAGGATTTAAAATGATGAAAACTAACAACACAAATAAAAATAAAACACAAAAAAGATATGAGAGTGAAAGACATATAAGTCACCAAATTTTCCAAGAAAAATGATGGAATGTGTATGGAGGGCATAACTGGAACCCCTTTTCATTGTACTATGATTAGTCCTGACATATTAAGGGGTATCATAGGTATCATAGAATACATGGGATGACAAGAGAAGAAGTTGAAAAAGATAGAAATGAGATGCAACTTCTATTTTTAAATAGTTGTGTTTGTGGACCAAAAACCCATTCTTATTGTTTTCCACGATCAAAGAGTGTAGATGCATTTTTGTCTTCCTTCCCCTATGTGCTTATTATGTTAAAAAAATCCTAAGGTCCGAAAATATTTATAATGTTTTAGCTTAAATCCGAGTGAAAAATTCCCATTCATGATATTTTTTTCCTTCAATATCCACTCATTTCTATTACATTTTGAAAGAGTCAAACTCTCTCATGTATCAATATGCTTCACAGCTAAAGCCCAACACCAATGATTAAGAAGATTCAGTGATAACCATGAACTCCAAATCCTTATGTTTCTATCATTTTTCATTGTTTATTCTTACCTACCTCTTGATGATCAAGTTCACCATTAATTGTATGTTTTGACATAGGAACTATAACAGTAGGTATTTTCCCATCCAAAAGAAAGGGTCAACACTCAATGGTGTGGGTTCACTTGTGATTTCAAGTGAAGGATGAAGAAAGACAACAAGTCAAACTAATTCAAAACAAAGTAAGAAAAGGGGATCTATTTTATATAATATGATGATCATTCACATACTCCTTTTGTGCAATTAATGTGGTGCTGCATTTATATCTTCCCATGATCTATGAATAAATTCATTTCATTATTTTCAGAAATATCTATCATTAATCATTGATTTGAAGGATATTGAAAGGAGAGATTCATTTAGACAAGGATCATTAACTATTATCTAAATCAAAATCCTAGTTGTCATCATTTTGAGGACTAGTGTTCAAAAATTATCTAAGGATGATGACCCTTAGATTCATAGTAATATAGTGGACAAAAACCATTCATTTTAATGAGGTAGAGGTTAAAACCCCTTTATCAATTTCATTATTTTACTAGAGGTCATGAGAAATATCCCATGGTCATTAATTTAGCTACACCAAATTCATATACTCTATCATTTATTGAAGGATTGAGTACATATATGCATATTTTGACATGTACTTGTATCTATAACCTCTTTTGAAATGCTATGCATGGTATTTATTTTATCATAGATATTTAAAATACATTTATGACCAATTTAATTTAGGGTTTTTGTACTATATTTATAATTAGGGTTACTATTGTAGTAGCATATTGTAACTGTTGGCTAAATATGTTGTAAGTGACTTTACAACCATTAGAAACGATATGTGAGATAGAGCCTCTCCTAATTCTAAGGGAAGGTTCCCCCTTTTTATTGCCTTTTCATTTAGCTACTACCTAGCTAAGAAATATCAATTGGGATCAAATAATAAGTCACTTCCTCTTTTTTCAAGAATGACGCTATTCAAATACAATAAAATTTTAACAATTTACTTCACTAAAGTGTACAAACTGCAACAATAAAACCCAATAGACTAGTGATTAGACATAAGAAGAATCACTAGTATACCAATTCACTAACATAACAAGGAAAATACACAAGCTCAAAGTCTTCTATAAATTTTCTAATATGATGGAATGAAAACATGCAACATACAACAACTCAAAGTCTCTTAATATGATCCACACTAGAATTTTGTATATTCAGGAAGAATAGAAGCACAAAGTCTTCTAAGCTCTTCTTGACATTATCACTTTAACTAATTTAATCTTCACGATTGCACCACAATGTCTAAAAAAATTAGAGAAAAGCTCCTTTATAATGTCCACAACAATCTCACAAATAAACTAAGTTAATTAATAAAATACTCCACTATGAGGTAAGAACATAGTGGTAATATGAGCAAAGATTCAACTCAAAATCTAAAACTCAATGCTCTCTTATTAATCCTGGGAACCAAATTTACAAAATGAGACACAAAGTCTCCATTGCTATAAATTTCAGTAGAGTTTACTTGCATGTATAAAAAGATGATTATTTACAATGAGCACTCTCATATTTATAGAGGAGAGGCTATAAGAAAAATGTGGAAGAAAGATAACTAACTATTGAATTATTCCACATTACAGTCTTGATCTCTTTTGACTTGTAATGTGACCACATATAATTACATCTTACAACTTTACATGTAATGTGTCAAAAAAAAACTACATATCACTAATTCCTAGAGAGCATGTAAAAATGACTGAGTGTTGTGAGAAACTTCTTTATTGTCTTCAGATTCTTCATAAAATCTTTATATCATTGCAAGGTAGCCTATGCTTCCGAGTCATATAGTCCTGATGTGTAGAATCTAGCATTTGGAGTGGAGTGCAGTATCAAAAACTCCATAACAACATCCTTAGAATGGAAGCATTGCCAAACCAAGGCCAATGTCTTGATTTATCAAATTTATAAGAACATGTGTGCATAGGAATTATACATGAAGGGTCAAAAATGACATATGTGTGTGGTCATAGTTGTAAATTAGGTCTTGGAGACCAAATTGCAAGTGCACGAAAAGATACAAAAGTTTAAAAAATATAACTGGGTCTTAGGAACTTGATTACAAGTGGGAAAGAAAATGACCATCAATGTGTGTAACGAATATTTTGCAATTGGGTCTTGGAGACCCAATTACAATTTTACATGATGTTTGACATGTAATTGGGTCTTTCAGACCCAATTGCATGAGGAGATAAGGATTTCTTTGCAATCAGGTCTTTGAGACCCAATTGCAAGTGGGATGATTCTTGCCTTTGTAATCAGGTCTCGAAGTGCGTAGATGGAGATTCTAAACCCAATTACACATTCTCTTGCAATATACGAGGAAATTACCTCTACAATCGGGTCTTCAAGACCCGATTACAAGGCAAATTGGATGAGATCATCTTGTAAGTTGAGTCTTAAGACCTGATGACAATGAAATTAGTTCGTAGTGTTGGTTTTGAGACCTGATTTTGCAAATAACTTTAAAACCTTAAAAATTACCAAAATGATGACCTAGGATTTTTACACTTGACGAGAAATGACTTCGAGATGAATTTAACTAGAGAGTATATGACTTGTGCCTTGATAATATTACCATAGAGTATGTGACCTACAAATCAAACAAAATTTGTAGGGGTTATTCCACATTTTTTGTAAAATCTGAAATCGGAGATAATAGTTGCTTTGACTAAGGAACTTTCTTTGAACATTCTCTAAAACAAATGAAGGGAGTAGAAGCCAAAACTCTAAGTTACTTTTATCCATCTGTTGGGCTACACAGTTTGACAATAAAATATATTGAAGACAAAAAGGATGGAATAACTATTAAAACAAAACATGACTAACCCGTGTGCATCTAAACTTATTGGAAAAGGAAACTATCCTAACCTAGACTAATCAACAATGGGAACTTCCTCCTCAGGGGTGAATTAAGGCTAACTTTTATGGGGCCTCTAAGGGGAATCCGGGTAAAGCTGGATATGGGGGCATTGTCAGGAATTTTGCTGGAAGTTGCTTAGTGGCGGTGGCTGGTCCTTTGGGGAGTCAAACTAGTCATTTTGTCGAAGCCTCAGCTGCCCTGAATACCCTAATTATAGCTAAGAATATTAATCATGATAAATTATGGCTTGAGGGAGATTCACTTAATATTATTAAGTGTTTGAAGGGGGAGTCGGAGCCATCATGGTCAATTGAAAACATTATCCTGAAAGCTAGGGAAATCATCGCTAGTTTTAAAGAAATAATTATTCAACATGCCTTTAGAGAGAAAAATATGGTGGTGGACTGTCTGGCAAACCTAGGAATTAATTCTGATTCTCAAATGATTTGGCATGGGGAAGATATCAATATGAATATTAAAGAGATCCTTAGAAAGGATAGATTTGTGGGGAAGGAAGCGTCGCATAATCATGATAGGGTATATGAATAATTTATGCTTTGATGGAAAGGTAATGATTACCTGGCAAAGTGGAAGAACCCCAACCATTTGTAATATTACTTTGCACACTTTGTGGGTCATCCTTTTCAAGATCTCGAGTAACTACGGGAAAGAAGTGTTGAGTTTGCAGAGGAACAGAGCTGAAAATCCGAATTCGAATATGGGAGGAGATTTAAGGAGGGAGGAACCAGACAATACGTCAAGATGGAAGGCGATGCCGAAAGTGTGGGTGAAGCTAGAAAAAGGGTCCCTCACAAGCTTTATAGAGAAGCTGGTGGATTATGACAAAGGTAGGGTAAATCTCGCCATTTCCAAAATTTCTGAAAATTGGTGTAATGGGTCCTTTAAAATCTATGGGGTAAAGTTCAAATTTGATGCGGGACTCATAGCTACTGTGACTGGTATGCCCCACTCAGGGCTTAATTTTTTTAGAGACCTTAAAGTCTCCAATAATGCGGTAAATTTGTTCCCGCGTAAGGAAAAAGAGAGGGCTAAAATTGGCAAAGCCACAGGGGGTTACTATGAAGCCTCCAATATCAAGAAAATTTGGGGCTGGGTTTTGAATGCCATAATGGAATATATCACTATTGAGGGCCACTTTTCTAGGGCCCACACTTACCACTTTGTTCTATTAAACCATTTCAGACATGACAAAAGGGTTTCCCTGCCCTACTATCTTTTCAAGTCCCTCTCAAGGTCCCTCAATAAACACAGTAAGAATCCCTCAAATCCGGTTCTCCATTGCAGGCTTTTGCTGCTCATTTATGAGCACTGTAAAACCCTTGCCATGCTGGAAAACAAGAGGTTATCTGCCTCTCTAGGGAAAGGTAAGAGAAAGCTGGAGGGATGCGAATCTAGCAAGGAGAAGGCAACCTCTAGCAAAAAAAGTAAGAGTGCCTCTGGGACGGAAATCCATGAAGAAAAGATCGAAACAGAGGAAACTAGAAAAGAAGGCAGTGAAATGTATACAGATGATTTTGATGGTGAAGATAGCTGGAAAGATGAGGAGGTGGGTGTTGAGGAAGAAGGTGGTGATAATGAGTCCAATAATGAAAGCCCAATCCACAGTGATTGCCCTGGCAATGACAACAGCCACCCTATGGAGGATGTGGAATACAAGGATAATGAGGAAAAATATGTGAATTATGAGAGGGAAGAGAACAAGGAACCTGAGAAGGATATGACTAAGGAGAGTTTAAGTGAGGATAAAGAAAGTGCGGGTAAAGGGTTATTCCTAGATAACCTCAAAAAACTCACTGAGGCTAGATTGGATTATGACAGACGGACCTATGAACTTTGGAAGAACCTGGAAAAAAATGGGAAACAGGCAGATGAGAAGAGGAAGGATGATGACAAGGATCAGATAAAATGGAAGCAGGATATGGAGGAGAAGGTTAAATCACTGGAAGAAGGGAATGTGGCACTGAAAATTTTGTTGGGCATTATCCTGAATATCCTGTCAGCTATCACTAAAAACTTGGAGGATATTGGGAAGGTCTTTGATAATTCCAGTTCTCCTAAACCAGTGGTGGACCTTGACATGGATGAAGATACTATCGATATTGGTAGTGGTGAAGCTACTCCAGGTGGTACTGCAAAGAGGACCAAGGCAAGTGTCAAGAAATTTGTGGCTGCTTCTGGTAAAGATATCCTTGATCTTCGGGAAAATATCAAAGACCTGTATGGGATTAGCAAAACCCTAGCTAATGCAAAAAATCAATTAGTTTCTTCTCTCGAGTCTGGCTAGTTTTGCTGGCTTTGTGGGGCTTTAGCCAGTTCTCTATGGGTTTTTTGCTGGCTTTTCGTTGGTTTGTTCCTTTTTGTCTCTTATTGCTATATCTATTAAGTTTCATTTGTAAAGGGTTTCGGGGCCCCTTCAAAACCTATTTTTATCTTAATAAAAAACAATGGGAACTTCCTCGAATGAAACCATTAACTTGTACTCCAAAGTAGCTGCCATTGTTCAACAAGGTAGAATGTGTTATCATAAGCAACCACGTGAAGATGAAGCACACATAGTTGAACCATAAGTTGATGCACCACCCCTTGGAAGAAATGGACAAATTTACTTGCCACCTCAAATGGGTTATAAGAAATGTTTCTCCAAAGTGAATTAGTGAACCAGGACTACCCTCTCTCAACTATAAATGCATCGTTGGCCTCACTCTAAACTGTATCTTCGTGGTCAGGAGAAAGTGCAACCTTTGATGACTTTCTAGCTTCCAAACAAGCTAGATGTGATGTCATATAGGACATTCTATTGATATGATGTAGATTGAACTCTTCCTGCTAGTTCCACATTTATCAGTTGTTTCTTCAACCATATCCTCATGTTGAATGACATGACTTTCCTCATGTGATTCAAGTGAAAACATGGCCACATAGGGTGCTTCATCACGTTGATCACAAACATTAGATTTGGAGATATTGAGTTGCCATTAAGACTTGAAAAAAATTCCTCTATTATGTTGTGAAAAGGTCTTCATCGATTTCCTTGTTATCTTCCACATGCACAATAAGTTCAAGTTCATGAGCTTGAAGTATAGATGCATTCTTTTCTTTTTGTTCAACTTGACTGGTAGGTCTTCATGCATGTCCATTTTTTCACATCTCAAGACATGATTTTATTCCTTTACCAATGCCTTGGTAAAGTGAATTTTATCCTTCTTGTTGTTGTTCTCCATGATATCTGGCATGGTCTTTTAATATTGTTCAACAACTTTCTAGTACTGCATAAAGAAGATATGAGAGTTGTCAGCTATGTCTTCTTTTTTTTTCCTAGAAAAGATTAGCAAGATCACTTTTCTCAGATTCATGATGCCCTGCTATTTCTTTTATTGATGGTACCTCAAGTGCAAACCTTTCTGGTGGTGAAGGAATCTTATTTTGATTCTTGACTATGTAATTGGAAGCATTATTTGGATAAGTCCTTGAGATATCTCTATAAGAGATAAAAGAACCTTGTGATAACTTCTTCTTAAGGGAAGCATTATTTGGATAAGTCCTTGAGATATCTCAGTAAGAGATATAAGAACTTTGTGATAACTTCTTCTTAAGGGCTAACACTTCATCAGCTAGCCTCAACACCATGGGTTCTACTCTATCAGTAGAAGATGATTCCATAAAGGAGTTTTCTTTGGACCCATTTGGCTATGTCCTTATCTAAATCGCAAGGATAAGATCATCTTCAATCTTAGTTGCCAAAGTTTGTGCTACTACAAAATTAACTGGAGTTTCTCTTCTCAACGAAAAAATTACCTCAGGGTAAGTGCACCAAGATGGTGAATAGAAAAGTGGCCACATGCAAAAAAAAATGAAATTTTTCATAACCCGTGCATGTTCTATGAAATTAAAAAACATGTTAGGCTTGGTTGGGACTAAAATATGAATATTTTCCCATAACCCATAGGGGTTATGCAAACCTAGTGGAATGTTCACAATTTCTCATAACTCGTACGGGTTATGTAAAACTAGAATTTTTTGCCTTAGTTCTGCATAACCCATACGGGTTATGCAAAACTAGGAACCAAAGAGGAAGTGGGGAGAGAGATACAGGGAGAGAGAGAGAGAGAGGGAAAGAAAGAGAAGGGAGATAGGGTGAGAGAGAGAGAGAGAGAGAGAGAATAGGATAATTAGAGGGGGATGGAGGGAGAGGGAGATTAGGAAAAGGAGAGGGGGAGAGGGAGAGAGAGGGAGATTGGAAAAAGGATAGGGGGAGAGAGAGAGAGAGAGAGAGAGAGAGAGAGAGAGAGAGAGAGAGAGAGAGAGAGAGAGAGAGAGAGAGAGAGAGAGAGAGGATAAGGATAGGGGGAAGGTGAGAGAGGGGGAGAGAGAGAGAGGAGATTGGGAGAGAGGGAGAGGGAGAGGGAGAGAGAAGGAGAGGAAGAGAGAGAGGATGGAGATGGGGAGAATAGGATACAAAGAGGGAGAGAGAGAATAGGAGGTTGAGAGAGAGAGAGAGAGAGAGGGAGATTGGGAAAAGGAGAGGAGGAGAGAGAGATGAGGAAAAGGAGAGGGGGAGAGGGAGAGAGAGGTAGATTGAGAATAGTATAAGATAACGAGAGGGGGAGGGAGAGGGGGAGAGGGAGAGGGAGGGGGAGAGAAGGAGAGAGAAGGGTGAGAATAAGATAGGATAACGATAGAAATAGAGAGGGAGAGAGAGAGAGAAAGAGAGAGAGAGAGAGAGAGAGAGAGAGAGAGAGAGAGAGAGAGAGAGAGAGAGAGAGAGAGAGAGAGAGAGAGAGAGAGAGGCGGGGGGGGAGATAGACTAGGAGAAGGAGGAGAGGGTGAGAAACAGGAGGTAGAGAGAAAGAGAAGTAGAAGAGGGTGAGGGACTCAGTAGAGAGAGAAGTGTGAGGGGGAGAGAGATGAGATAGAAGTCAAAGAGGAAAATTAGGGCTCAGAATAGACAGAGATGGTGATGGTGGGAAGGAAGATGCGAGAGAGAGGAAAAGAAGAGAGACATGCATGTATACAAGCATATATATATATATATGAATATATACATACATAAACACATATTATACATGTATGTCTATACATATGTGTAGTAAATGCAAAACTTACAAGCATACATTTTGATGTCTTCATAACCCGTACGAGTTTTGTGAAACTCAAAATGATGGTTTGGTACTTTCTTTTTTTCAAAACCTGAGCGGTTTATCTTGTACATCCATGAGGTTTTTGGCTTGGTAAGAGGGATGGAAAACGATCCTAATATTTTCAAGCCCATTTTCCCTCCATTTTTGTCCCTTTACCCATTTTTTCATCTTCCAACATGATTTCTCGACTTCATCGTCATTAGGTTTACAAATGATCAAATGGGTATCTTTAAAATTACCACCATAATATTACATGTCTTGTCATCTTTCTGACCATATAATTTTTTCTATTTTTGGATAACATTAGCATAGTAAACTTTAATTTTCTTTACAAGTGCCTTGATAGTCCTCACAAACATATGTCTACCTTTTTTTTAATAAATTTTGATATACTTGACCAAATTCAAAATAAATTACATATGATTGTTCCACACTATATTCTATAAACTTTTAAAAAAAGAATTTTGCATTTTCCATTATTTTGATGCAAGTTATGCCCAGCGCACGAATAGGTCCCAAATTTTCAGGATGCGGTCACTTCAAAAAATCATTAAAAAAAAATACTCAATGGAAAATTACAAAAAAATACACAACTTCTAGATCTCACTATCACCTATCATCCTACCAAAGTTTTTTGCAAAATACTAAATCTAACTATATATTTTGTGCAGCGCACGAAAACAACTATGTTATGGTTTTTCTAAACAAATCAGGAATAATTTTTCATGCACGAGTGGTTTGACCCTCTTAATCTTATCCAATTTTAAAAAACTTTATTATTTTAGAAACTAGATTTAGAGTACTATATTTCTTATTCTTTGCTCAACTCCTAGTTTTGAATGCATGAACTTAAAATATCTCTTTGAAGTTCAGGTTGACCTATTTTCAGGAAAAAAGAAATGGCCACTTATACCCCCCTTTTTGTTCACCATCTTGGTGCACTTACCTCTAAAGCACTTGAGCATTGATAAAGAAACACTTAAAATTCTTAGTTGTAGGCTGAGCAATAACTGGAAATCTATGTGTCAACTTGTTGAACTAAGCAACGAATTCATGCATAGGTATATGTGAATCCTTCTTCAACTGAATGAGTTGGGCCAACAAAGCATGATCATCTTGATTAGGCTTGAACCTCTCCTCAGACATAGCTCCAAGAGTAGCCCAGTTTGTGATGGTCTATGGTGCAAGGTGGTAGAACCAATTTGCAGCCACAACTTGTAGAGTTTCAATGAAAAGTCACACTGAAACATTTTCATGTTCCACACCAAGAACACTATATGCAATATAGAAGGCATCAATGTGCTCATTTGGATGTTTTTTTCCAGCCCTGTAGAACTTGGGGAAGTTATTCTTTGATCCATCAAGAAGAGCATGTAAAGGTAGAGTCAAATTCAATGGACCAAACATATTCTCCTAAGGACCTTATGCAACCATTTTACATGTCCTTGGTGAAATATTGACAAATTACAAGAAAAAAAATTACAATAAATAGGATACTAGTATACTTAAACCAAAAACATGAGGCCTTTGGAAGTGTATTGTATCCCCAACAGAGTCGCCAAAAAATGTTGGCTGAATATTTTGTAAGTGACTTTATAACCACTTACAAAATGGTAAATTTAGACATAGTGCGCACAAGATAGAGTCTCTCCTAATTCTAAGGGAATGCTCCCCGTTTTTTTTGCTTTTGATTTAGATAATACCTAACTAAGAACTATCAATTGGGGTGGAATAATAAGTCACTTCCTCTTTTTTCAAGAATGAAGCTCTTCAAATACAATAAACTTTTAACAATTTACTTCACTAAAAGGTACAAAATGCAGCAATAAAAACCAATAGACTAGTGATTAGACATAAGAAGAATAACTACTATACTAGTTAACTAACTTAACAAGGAAAATACACAAGCTCAAAGTCTTTTATAACTTTTGGGTATGTGCAGGATCATGAGGGGCCAAAAAAGTCCTAATTGATCGACTGATTGAAAAATATCAATAACTTTCAAATGGTATTAAATTTTTTTAATCCAAAAAATGTGTCACATTCTATTATTTGTATATGGTAGAATTAAAAAAAAAAATCATAAATTTTTGACCAAGTTATGGTGGTCAGACATATGATTTTTTATATTTTTAAAAAGATGTAGAAAAAAAATCACAATTAATTATTTATTTAAAAAAAAAAAATGTGTCACATCCAAAAATGAGTCTTCTACTTATATCTAAAATCTTATAAAAAAATATTATGATTTGATTGTGGTTAGGGTGGTCAGACAGACACTTGCTTCTTATGTTTTTTCTTGAAATTTTAGTACTATTGCATTGAAATTTCAAATTTTCATCAAATAGTTATATTTTTTTTTTCAGAAAATAATTAGTATCTTAGAAACTACATTCAATTTTCTATAGATTCTATTCTTACATATTTTTTAAATATCGTTGGTAACTTATTCAAACTTTTACATCAAGTTGCCTAATTTTGTTTTTCTAATTTTCATTGCCACTTAAGGAACTGTTTGGCCTACCATGATCCTACACATACCCTTTTCTACAATGATTGAATGAAAACATGCAACATATAATATCTCAAAGTCTCTTACTATGATGCACACTAGAATTTTGTATATTCCAAAAGAATAGAAGCACAAAGTCTTCTAAGCTCTTCCTGACATCAACACTTAACTAATTTAATCTTCAAGATTACAACACAAAATCTGCAAGAAATTAGATCAAAGGTGCTCCTTTATAATATCCACAACAATCTCACAAACAAGTTGATTTATAAAATACTCCACTATGATGTAAGAACACAATGATAATATGAACAAAGATTCAACTCAAAGTCTAAAAGTAAATGATTTCTTATTAATTCTAGAAATCAAATTTAAAGAACAAAACACAAAGTTTTTATTGCTGTAAATATCAGTAGGGCTTACTTGCATGCATAAAAGCAAGCTTATTTACAATGAAAAATCCCATATTTATAGAGGAGAGGCTATGAGAAGAATGTGGCAGAAAAATAACTAACTATTGACTTATTCCACATTACAGTCTTGATCTATTTTGACTTGTAATGTGACCACATGTAGTTACATCTTACAACTTTACATGTAATGTGTCAAAACCTAACTAGATATCATTACTTCCTACATAGCATAGAAAAATGACTAAGTGTCATGAGACATTTCTTCATTGTCTTCATATTATTCAAAAAATCTTATATCATTGCAAGGTAACCTGTGCTTCAGATTCATCTGGTCCTGGTTTGTGAAATCTGGTGTTTCGAGTGGAATACAGTACCAAAAACTCCATAACAACATCCTTAGAATGGAAGTGTTCTAATACAAAGGACGATGCCTTGATTTATCAAATTTGGAAGAATGTGTGTGGATAGGACTAATGTGGGAAGGGTAAAAAATGACATATGTGTGAGGCCACAGTTGGAATTTGGAAAGTGGAGACGAAATTACAAGTGCATGAAAAGATGCAAAAGTTTACAAATGCAATCGAGTCTCAAGAACCCAATTACAAGTGGGAAAGACAACAACCATTAGTGTAATAAGGTCTTTGATACCTGATTACACTTGTAAAATAGTGTAACAAAGATTTTGCAATCGGGTACTAGAGACCCAATTACGACTAAGGCAAGGTATATGTCATGTGCAATGAGGTCTCAAAGACCTGATTACAATTGTGCATGATGTTTGACATGTTGTCCAGTTTTTGAGACCCCATTACATGAGGAGATAAGGCTTTCTATGCAATTGGGTCTTTGAGACCCAACTACAAGTGGGGTGATGCTTACCTTTGTAATTGGGCCTCAAAGATCTAATTACGAGGGAAGACTTGCAATTAGTGGTGTGTAGATGGATATTCTAAACCCGATTACACATTCGCTTGCAAAACACAAGGAAAATACCTCTATAATTGGGTCTTCAAGACTTTATTACAAAGGTAAGATGAATGCATCTTGTAAGTTGGGTCTTGAGACTCGATGACAATGCAATTAGTTTGCAATGTCAATTTTGAGAGCCAAATTTGCAAACAAATTTAAAACTCTAACTTTAAAACATTAAAACCTACCAAAGTGATGACCTAGGATTTTTACACTTGACAGGAAATGACTTAGAGACAAATTACACTTGAGAGTATATGACTTGTACCTTGAGTAGTGTGCCTTAGATAATTTTAGCTACAAATTAGGCAAAATTTGTAGGGGTTATTCCATGTTTTCACCAAATTTGAAATTGTGCATAATAGTAAAATATTTGATACTCTTTTAATATAAGAAAGATTTAATATTTTATTGTTTCTTCATGGGGTGATCTTTCATTTGAGTTATTACTAAATCTAGTTAAAATATTTATATGGGAAGAATGGATTGTGTAAGTAGTCATTAGGGTTAGAGGCTCAAGAGTTACCCTATTAGTTCACTAGTTAAAAAGGAAACATTATTATTGTTGTCTAAACATGATTATGATCTAGGTTTTTTTAACCAATTTTGGTTATGTAGTTAAATCTAGGAACAAAATGTTGAAGGTTTGATTAAATAATTTTCTCTAATATTTTGGCTTAGTTTATTATAGTTGCAAGCATAGAATCAAAATATTTATTTACCTAAATTTAATTGGTCTAAATATCAAATAATTGTATATAAGGTTTTAAATATTTATTTTTCTAATATTTAGCTTGAGATACTATAGTGGTATTAAATAATATTACTTGAAATTATACATTTGTAAGGTATTTAAGAATTATTATTTGAAATGATATTTTATCAATCTTTTTTGCCATCGACAAGGTGGTAAGTTGATGGCAGCCATTTAATACTTCTTTCCATGCTTATCACTTTGACTATTTAGTATGTGGTAGGCTGCATTTTGTTTCACATGTTCTGTGGGTTGTTTTGGTGTGAATGTTTCTACAAATGTCGAGTCTCTTGTCTTTTGTAAAATATAGAGTGGTTCTTGAATCTGTGGTTCCGGAGGAGGAAAATGAGGATAATTATGAAAAGCTCGGTAAGGTTTTTAACTTGTTTTCTTCTAAGGTGGCTTTTGAAATCCACAAGCTTTTGGGGAATCCTTGGTTGGAAATCTGTCTTAATATTTCTTACTCTGAGATTATGTCTCAATTTGTTACAATTTGTTATGATGTTTTACTTGATGCTGAATTGGTTTGTCTCCTAGTTTCCACGTTCATATTTCCAACATTGTGTAATAGGGATATGGTTTTTTTTGCTTTGGATAGTTATCATTTTGATGTGGGGACTTTCTATTACGGTGGTTTTCTTCCTCGTCATGAGCTTTTGGGTAATGGATGGTAATGTCAATTATTGTTTGAATTAAGGATGGGGCTGATATGTGATACCATGGATGATACCCGAGCATGTATGGAGTTTCTTGTGAATTGGGTTCTTGCTCAGATTGTGGATAAAGCTTGGGTTGTTTTTGAAGCTTTGCACTCGTTACATTCTTTGAGCTTTTAGTTCTCTGCTCCTGCACGGCTGGAATTCCCTCTAAGGGTTGTTCCTCCTCCGAATGCAGCTAGTGATCCCCCTGCTGAAGGCACTAGCTCTTGGTTTTTAAATGTCTGATAACTTTTCTATGATATCTTGGAGATGTGGTATGATTTATTGATGCAAGTATGGACAATTTTTGTATAATTCAGTTTTGACAAGCCGGGCTGAAGAATTTTTTGCTCCCCTTTTGGTAAGAGCATATGGGCTTCTTGGTGTCTTTGCATGGTTTTCTCGACAAGATATTTGTTGACATCCAACTCTTCATTTTGTAATCAGTTGAGCTTATATTTTGTTGGATATAACCAGATGATGAAATTTTGTATCAAGGAATGTCCTATGGGACCTCATTGTATCTTTCAAATGAATGGGTTTGGGTGGGTTAAATGATCAATTAGACATGTAACAACTATTTTGTAAGGGTAGTATAGTTTTGGTTTATATATAAGGCGATAACCAGAGGTTTTCTTGTGAGTTCTTTCTTGCCGGTATGCCTTTTGAACCCATTGTAAAAATCATTAAATATAATAAAAAAATGTAGTGGCTTGTCCACTTTTATTGAAAAAAAAAAGAATTATAACCATTGAAAACTTTATTATGGTATTATAGCTAGTTTTTTACTAGACTATGAAGCATGTTAAAATTCTTTAAATTTGTAGTATATGGTAAAAATTCAAATCATTTTATTGATGTAGGGATAAAAAACAATAGAGACAAGATAAAATATAGAGAAATCAAGATAGAATAAAATTTTTTAAGGAATTGGCTAGGTCAATGGAGATTTAAATGGATGGAAATGGATCCTTAGCCTAGAAATGTAAACTAGGAACTTATTAATTCACCATTTCTAATGTATGGTTCCATTTAATTAAGATAAAAATCAATTAGGTCAAACTTTATTCCTCAAAGAGAGATGCACTCTTTGATTAATGCTCCCTTTTGATTAATGCTCCCTTCGTCAGTTTAGTATGATTGGATATGATTTTGATCATGAAAATGCAAGTACTAGGTAAGATGATGCAAACTTGACAAGATTCAACATAAACAAATAGCTACTAAATAGAAAGCAAACATGGAAGAGCGGATCTAGAGATGAGATACAAAAAAGAATTTGTTACTAAAATATAGAGTTGAAAGTGTCAGTCTAATGAGCTATGCACCTTAGACATGGAGGTGCCTCTTTCAGTTGAGGCTTCAAATTCTAGATCAAGATGCTCTATATATCTTTCCCTCCAAAATTTAGCTGGTAAAAGTCTTAGTTCTCTGAGATAATCAACATAGTCTAGGGTTTTTCACCCATTCAAAGCCTAGGAATATGCATCTCATTCTACAACTTTCAGATGTTAGATCTATAATCTACACACATAGAAGGGGGGAAAATGTTATGTTTTATAGGGGATTCCCTAAGTCAAACCCTATGTTGGTGTTGCCACCTTCACTATAAATATGTTGGATGAAAGAGAGCTTACCCCTAACAGGGCAGAGGTTGAAAACCACAAAGGAAATGCTTGAATTAACAAATGATACCTTTAATATAAAACTCCTTGCAAATGTTAAAGCCTCACACAAAGATTGGTGTTTCTTGATGGATGCTAGTGCATGAGTTAACCATGGAGGAAAATATAAATTGATCATGATTACTAAACTCGATTGCTTGAATGATTTTTTGTAGAATTCTCCTCAAATGCTTTGAATATGCTTGATTGAATGCTCAATGGGAAGTGATAGGAATGTACAGGCTTGTGTGATTAGATTAGTCACGAGTTCAAATAAGAGAGGGAGTTGTATTTATACATAACTTACACATTTTCAAGTTTAATTTCTAAATAATACTAAAATTGGGGAGGAATTTATCATTACTTGCAAAGATGACCATTTAGATTCCAAATATGAGGCCAAAATGGCTGGACTAGGGCACTAGGTAACATAGTCCAAGAGGTATATAGTATGACACCATAGTCCTTGCATTTTTGGGCTGAAATAAATGTCACTAAGTAGTGGATTACACTTTGCTTCAAAAAATGCCCATGAACTAAGCACAATCAAGCATGGATTAGGGTCATGAGGCACAACTGCCAAAGTGAGCCCAAAATGAGAGTGAATTGTAGAGGGATACAATTTACAACACTACATTTAGACACCACTTTAGTAGGAGTATGAAAATATGCTCACACTCTTGGTAAAGTATAGGAAAACATAGAAAGATAGTTTTCATCAAGACATTAAAGAGACAAGATGGCACAAAGCCTCTAGGACTTAGGATCTTATCAATCTTAAATATTAAGATAAATGGATAATATGATCAAGTTAGGTAAACACACATGGAGCATGTGAAAGAAAAAAGAAGAGTATGGCATCATAGGCCTAGTAAGGATCATAGGATACCATGGAGGGGAAAAAGTGAGACTGGGTGACTAGGACCTAATCCCACTTTAGCCAAAACATTGAGAATATGAAAGAGCCTAGGGAGATAGCTCACTTTGGATAATTCTTGTGAGAAAGAGAGATCCAAGGATTATCTCTTACGGTTTCTATTCCTCTTGTTGTATGTGATGAAAAAAATTAGGGTTTGAATGATCCACTAGACTAGGAGATGAACAATGAAGCATATATGAACTAAAATTGAACAAACTTGCAGATTTGAAACTGAGATACTGGAAGCATGAAAGGGGGAGCAATTTGAATGTGTACTTGATACTAAAAACTAAGGCAAGGGGGAGAAATTTGAATGTGTACTTGATACTAAAAACTAAGGCAAACTGACCAGGACTAGGGTGCCATGCAACTGTCCCTGAGAACCTGACAGAAAGTTGTAACTGAGGGGATGCAATTTTGAGACCCTGAGCCTGGACCCTATCAAAAATAACTGATTTTGAGGGGGACCATGATGCCATGCCATTGTACTAGGAATTAATAGGGCACCATGCCCCTTTCCTTGATAGTTTTGAGCAATTTTGAGACTTTTGGGTGGTACTTGTGCCTTTTCCTGGTCTAAAACTCCTTCAGAGTACCTAGTTCTACACCTGCAATTGAGAAGAAAGGGTTTGGGGTGGCTATATAGGGTTTTGCCTCAGTCAAACCCTTGTGTTGGTAATTTCCACCTCCAAAAATAGCCGATTTATATAGTAAAATAGTGTGTGCAGGAACCTTGTGTGTGTGCAAGACCCTAAAATGAAAGCAAACAATCTAGAGCAACCCTAAAGAGTAAAACCTAATTGCTTATAATTGACAAAGTAAATGCTCTAAATCAATGATGCAAAGTGATCTAGAGCATGACTGTAAATATGTAAATTTATGTAATGAATCTCATGCAAAGACATGAAAATAATATGAAACCATACCCAACCCCTAAGGGAGGAGTACAAGCCAATTGTCAGTCAGTGATCTCCTATTATTCTTCAATGTCTTCAACGATCCTAATTGATGATGAATTCTTGATAAAATGTTGTTGAATTTTGTTGAAGACTACTATTACTACGTCATTTATCCTTCATAACAGGAGTAAGTCACCCTATAAAATTTCATTCGGAGTCCTTATCTTTCTTGTAATGCCTCGGTTCAAGCCTTAGTCCATTTGTAAATTGTATTTAAATAAAAAATGTCGAGTTTTAGTAATTGGTCGAACTCTGTGAACACATTGAACCATTTTGAACCAGGTTCATTAGGTTCATTTAGGTTCCGCGGGTTCTTAGGTGTCTTGCGTGTTTTTCATACTAACAATCTTTTAAAGTGTTTTGCAGCGGTTCCTTATTGGTCTCATTCACTGATGTGTTATATCATCTCTCCAGGCGTTGAACTCTTTGAACCTAGTTCAAAAGGTTCAGACGTGTTCAATATGTTCAACACAGTTCAAATGGTCAGCAACACATGACATAGTTAATCCTTTCAGAAAAGTTTTCTCCTGGGCGCGGTGTACGCCTTGAACTACTTGAACCTCAATGAAGTCTCTTCAGAATGTTCATGTGTGTTCAAATTTGGTGGGTCCCGTGAGTTAAAAGATTTGATAGTGCATTAATTGCCAAGTATGGGAAAGGCGAACCATATCTTAGGTGACATCAATTGTTGGAGTTTTGAAGCAAGTAATCATTTCAGGAACTGGTGGTTATTTCAAAAATGCCACCATGCATTCAATGCATGCGTGCGATGTCCAATCCACAACCTCAATACACTTAAATTGATGATTGAAATTATTGCACTTAATAAGTCCGTATTATTGCTCATGCTATAAGGTATGAGAGGATTTATTCTCTGAAAATTTGTTCCTCGTTGCTGGAGTGTTATTTTTCTTGGATAGAAGGTTTTTTTGCTGGTAGTCGTCTAGTTGCTCTCAACTATGAAGGTGAGTCCATTTCTTGTCCTCTCGAGTGAATTTTACCTGCATTTCTTCTCTTGTAGTAAGGTTTGCTGAAGGAAAATAAGGCTTGTCATTCATGAATTATGAAGTCCACGTTGCACCTGTTTGGGAATCTTTTTAGTCTTGCATGTACAGAGCCCATAGTCAGCGATACCGACCTTAAAGGGGAAAATCTTGAATTTTTAAAAGAAAGGGTGTTCAAGGGAATTGATGGTTCTTTTGGTGTGGAAGTTTTGAGTAGTGGTCTCATAGAGGTGGCAGCCTTTCCCCTAGCTATTGCTTGCCCAGAATTGGTTAGGGAATGTATTGCTAGGTATGATCTAGCCTCCAAAATCATCAGGAGAGACAATGGTGAAACCCACCTTGCCATTAATCGTGAAGTAATTTCCTCTGTTTTCAAGCTACCTGACTACCAGTTCTACAACTTTTCTCCCGCCCAGTCAATCACCGAGTTCAACAAAGATAGAACTGGGCACTAAAATAACATAACAAAATATTGGTTGAAGGTTCCTTAAAGGGGTGGTTCCAAATTGCCCAATAATCCCAATAAGAATCATATGCTACCTCACATTCACGATGTCATGTTATTGTTGCACCAAGTCAGATGTTCTGCAGAAGCCTACAGTTTCAAAGAATGGATTTATTGCTATGTGCAGCTAGTATTAGAAGGGAAGCAATACTTTGATTGGGTAGAGCTGATTGTTGATTCAATGAGGGAGCAGCTGAGTATGGCCAAATAGTTTAAGCAGAATTTCTTCCGGTCTTCATATCTTATATACCATTTGGCGTGTGTTAAGGAGATAGTTGGAATACCTAGACAGCCCACTGAGGAGGAGGTCCCCGTATATGATTTTTACCCTATGTTGCAAAAGGATAATGCTTTGCAAGACTTTAGGAGGGTACACAATGCCTTTCTGAGAGATTTGTGCTATGAATTGAAGAGTATGAAAACCAAAATAATTTCTGAGGATGCACAGGCACTAGTGAAGAGGTTTGGCAGTTTCTTTATCTAGTTTACTCACTTCTACTATATAAGGATAGGCGGTTTTGAGGAAGAGCCCTTCAAGCTTCCTCATTTTTGTTCAGATTGTTTTGTTTTAGCAGAGGTATGTAGGTAGCTGACTACTGTGATTAAAAAGGCTCAACCCAGAGACAAATGGGAGGGTCATTTTCCCATTCAGTTAGGTATGTTATCCTGCAGTTCAATGTCAGATGATTTGAGTATTGGAGCAGACCTAAAGAATTTCAATTTTCCCCCGTACCATGAAAGGAAAGGTTTTGATAACAAGGGTTTCTCCCGAAGTCTTGGTCTAATGTCGTATCTCCCAATTCCACAATTAGAGGACTTCTAGGAGGATTGCAGTGATGAACTCGAGGTGTTCAAAAGGGGAAACATGAGGATGGTGTTGGATTAAGTAATTTCATTATAGCTAAAGCTTGACATAGATGGGCTTCCAGAAGATTATCTAGAACTATTTGAACCTGGATACTTAGCTCAAGCTAAAACCCAAGTGTCATGTATCAATTGGAGTGAGGAAGAAGAGGATGATATACAGCTGAAAACAAAAAGGGTTTTGGAGAGAACTGCAGAATGGATTGAAAGGAAGAATGTAGTGAAATTAGGCACCAAGTCTAACTTTGCAAGAAAAAGTGAGGTTACTCTGTGTTCACCAAAGCGTTTTTCTAATAATGCTTCTATGCATGTTCATGCAAGTAAGGATAAAAAGCCGCCTTAGGTTAGGCACAAGTCTAATCCATCTTTGGATTTCTCCACTCCTCGACATACCCAGTCACGAAGTGCTGCTCAGAGAAGGATGGATAAAGTTAAGGATATGAAGGTGAAGGATAAGATTATGGAAGCTTAGATATTTGAGGTTGAAGATCTGGATAGTGACGTTGCTAATGCCCTAGATTCCCATGTGGTTACCATAGCTATGACACCACCCTCCAAAATTTTCGAAGGAGCAACTAGTTCCAATGCAACCGCTAAGTGGTTGACCACTTCAGTGAACAGAAAACAAAGTTCCATTCCTGTGACTATTCCAATTCAAGATATGGTCATTAAGTACACAGAGAAGGGCCCCAAGCCAAAAAGGTTCAAAACAACTGCTCGACAGGATAGTGATGAAGGGACTGCAAAGTGGGTTGCCGAGATTGCTTCATACAAGCCCAAGGAAGAGGACAAGGAAGTCAGCGCAGAATATTTTGAGGTCACTAAGGTGGAGTTGGGAAACATGAGTAGAGATTCAGCTAACCATTTCTTCCAGGTATCTACAAAGAAAATGCTTACCAGGTCAGAGAAAGACGGATGGGAAAAGAGAGAGCTAAAGCGACATATAAGCATCCTTGCTCAATTCATTGACAACATCAATTTCTTTGGAGCACTTCCTATATCCCATGCTATAGAGAGCTTTGATCCTACTTCACCAGAAAATAAAAAGCTAATGAGTTAGGTTCAACGAGCTAAAAGCATTGCAGAGGCTATTGAAAGATGGATTGAAGGAGTAATTAAAGATAGAGAAAAGTATATCATGAACTCCCAGAAATTATGTGATGAGATACAGAGCCTCATTACAAAGATTCAAAGCTAGGTCTCTCCATGGGAGAAAGAGGAACACAAATGGGAGAATGTCTTGCCTATGTTCACTAAAATAGAAGAATACGGAGCTACTAAGTTTTTGACAGAACATTCAATCAAGTTGGCAATAGATGAATGTCAACTCTTCATGTTGAAGAAGACCTTAATGTGGTGGGTGCTCACCTTCAAATCTATGATCTCCAATGCTAAGGCTTCTATGTATGAACTCCAAAACCTCCAATGCAGTATGGTTGATGACAACAAGGTGGTTAATCCTGACCATGATTGGCAGTTGGGGATTTGCAGGCTGAACACGCAGGATGCAATAAAAGTTTTTCAAGTTATACATGGAGAAAATCAAAGCCAAGGGCATTTTCACTCTTGAGGATATAACGTGGGTTGCTCGGATCGAGTCTATGACGTTTATCAGTAACGATCAATTACCTAAAGATGCCGAAGAGATGGTGAATCATAGATGGAACATAGAAGCGACCAATGCAAAACTCAATGCTTTGAAGGTTCCGAACCAATCAATAATCCAAGAACTCGCAACTGCCCAGACACCTAGGAAAGCAGAGAAGAAGATGATGATGGGAAAGCAGCATAACGCGTTGATCAAGGTCCTGTTTTTATGTATCTTTCATGTTTATGCAAAAGACTTCGGGACATCTGTCCCAATTATACTCTGTTAGTTTCATAATTGATTTAGAGGAGGTCGGGTATTCAGGGAGACCTCCTCTATTCTAAGAACTATAAATTAGACTAAGATGGACAGGATAAGGGTTAGATTTTGGTTAGAATTTTCTTATTTTTTACTTAGTTTCTTTTTGGTTTGAAAAGTTCTGTATTGCTGAAGGAAGTGATCATACTTTAAAGATCTGGAATTGAAAAGGGTTTTATAGATGTATTGATTGTGTCTTTGTTACATAAGATATATATATATATATATATATATATATATATATATATATATATATATATATATATATATATATATATATATATATATATATATATGGATCATACTATTTTGCGAGAAAGACAAACCTTTGAGTTTTGAATCTGTATAGTGATATATCTTTGCATATGTTGATCTAAATCAAATGACAGTGATCGCCTTTCCAGTGCAGTATATTATTGTTTTTCTGACATTCCTTCTTGTGAATGTTTAAAAGAATAGTGTTTTGAAAGGAGATTTCCTTTCTCTTATCTGTTTTTTTGAATTGTAAAACCAGTGTTCTAAACTTTGTTTCAGCCACTTTTATTTCTCATATTGAAGCAAGAAAAGCTTATTTTTCCTTGAAATATTTGTAGATCATTAGCCTCTCATCTAAGAATGAGGTAGGTAGCCTTATGTGCTTTCAAGTTAAAAACATACCAATTGAAAATAAAATAGATTATTTTGTGAATAACTAACGAAGGGAGCTATACCTATCAAAAAATTCAGAGGGAAGTAGTATATGTTACACTTACCCAATTGTATGGTAAACTTTTGTCTTTAAAAGAAGGCGATAGAGTGAAAAATTCATTAATTTAAAGAAAGGCAAAATCCATTCACTAACAACTACACATAGGCTTCCCTTTCACTACATAGAAGGCTCCTTGTGCTCCAAAAACCTGCTCTTATTTTCTTAGATCTGATAGACTAGATAGATCTTAGTTCCCTTCAAATGAAGAAAGAGGACTCTTATGTATGAAACCCTAGATCTTAATTTTATCTTTAGACTGACTTAGAGATTGAATTTCCCACCGATTTCTTGGGGTAAATCATTATAATATCATAGGATTATGCTCCCAAAATTTGAGGTAAAAAATCGGGGACCATGTGCACATTGCATATGGTTTGACCAACTTTTCACCAAATTTTTAGGGTCATTATATATGATGATATTAGAGTGAATCCCATAGTTATAGCTGTTTTGAGGTGTTTTGATATTCAAAATCGGGCCTTAAAGGTCAAAATAGGACATAATTAGGGTCTATGGTTTAATGATTTATTAGAGGAATAAGATAAAAAGGGGCACACTTGGGCTAAAGGGCCCAGTTTTATGATGTATGAAGTGATGAAATAGGACTTTAGATTTAATTTAATTAATTAATTAAATTCTTAAAGGGAAATTACAATTCAAGATGCAAACACACTAAGGTGGGTGTTAAACTAAGTGTGGAATTGTACCACCCTAGCAAGGGTGTACAATTTACGACACTACTGATACTTACTAAGAGACATTAAAAAAGGCATAACCTCTAGGTCTAGTAAGTACCATAGGATACTTACTAGGAGTCCTGTTATATAGGGGAGTCACACATATCTAGAAAGTTTAATTGTCCTAGGTGACTCCTAGAAAGGTGAAAGTATCACATAGGTCTAACAAGGTGTGTTATTCGAGGTGAGTTTCATGTTGATAGAGATTAAAAAATGAAAAAAAATGTTTACTAGGTAATTTGAAAATGAGACTACAAGATGGGTTCTACAGTGTCACCAAACAAATTTTTTATATGAGAGGACAAAATGGGTGTTGTAGTGGCACCAAGCATATCATAGTGTATGAGATCAAATATTACAAAACAATCTCAAATTGAGTGTACGAAGTAATATGCGTAGTGGATTGTATGACCCCACGTTAAAGTGATTGAATATGTCAATCAAGAGAAAATTATTTATGGTAGAATACATACATTTCTAAAGCCAAACATGCCACAATAGTAAAAAAATTCAATGTTAGATTCTGAGAGATGTGAGATTCGAGCCAGGATCTGATGTTGGTTTCCGATCACATGCAACTCCAAGCAACAAATGATCAAAGATCAAAATAAATGAATGAAGATAAATCTAATATGAGAGAAAAAAATAGATATAAGAGAATTTGGAGAAGACTCTCACCAAGCTATCATTGAACTAGTGAAGGTGAGAGTATAGTGCTTATTATATAGAAAAATAATATGTCTGATGTTGATGTAGAAAGTTGTGTCACACTTTTATAGAGGAAATGGTCAATATTGATTCAACTTTTTAAATTAAATCAATAGAAAGTGAAATATATATTTTGGATTTTGAAATGATGTAAACTAAGTAATTTATATTCTTTTGTCTATTTTATGTTTGTAATTTTAACAAAAATTTAAACAATTATTTGAATGTAGTTTTTTATAAAGTAAACACTATAATTTAGTTGTTGATAAAATGTTGAAATTGAAGTTACACAAGCCGCCACACTTTATTTAGCAAATTTTACCTTTTTTCCTTCAATTATTTTGTGTATATTGATAACTTGATACTTTAGTGCATGGATATATTTTTTATAAATATATATTTATCAATAAATTTGAAAATTTACATGTGCTGAAATATATCTCTTTCCAATTGTCGTCACCTTTTTTCTTAATTATTTATCCAAATTAGAAAAGAATTATATCATCATGACATAGATTCTTTTCTCTATTGCATCATATTTTTTTCAAAATTTCTAAATAGATTTTAGTATTTTTCCTTGACAAATTAATCAACCTTATATTTTAGTGCTGATGACCTACTTTCAATAAAAATAAAATATAAAATATAAAAAACTAATTAAAATATGAAAAGATATATATTTTGAAAAATTCACTTATAGGTCTATAAAAGGGTATTTTTACATTTCAAAAAAAATATTGTTTATAGGAGTAGGAGTTGTTGAAACATCGATTTTTTTTAATTTTTTGTTTTTTTGGTATTTTTACGTGAAGACACAAAAGGAGTTAAGAAAGTTGGCACATAAGGCCAAAAGAGGGTGAGAAACCCAACTACCTCATAACCCACTTAGGAAATGACAAAATAGTGGTTATGAGAGGTGGCACAACAAGCCAAATAGGGGTGTGCAACTCAACTACCCATGTGAGGTGGAGAGTTACACATGTAACTGAATTATTTTGCCACATGTCCCCATATTAGCCACTCCTAATAACCTAAGCAAGATTAAATAATATTTTTAGGAAAAATGAATAGCCCATAACATAAGGAAAATAAAAAACCTACACTAACACCCCCCCCTTAAGTGTAGCTTAGGTGGGTGAAAAGATGGGTCCTGGCAAATGAGGCCATGTTAGGTACCCATGTACATAGATATCCCCCCCAAAAGAAGAAGCCCTCTCCAAAGAGGAATAGCCCTCCCTTAAATAAAGAGAGAAAGAATCAAGGACTAAGAAGCCCCTCTTGAAGTAGACACCTCTCGCATCCCAAGGAAAGATCACAAATGAAGGAATTTGCTTTTGGTGAAGGGTTTGGTGAACATGTATGTAGTCTACTCTGATCTAGATCAATACTAAATATTAATGATGCCTTCTTGAATTATCTCTCGAATGTAGTGCATATGTATGTCAATATTTTTTTGTCTTCTAGCGATGAACTCGATTTCTTGAGATTTGTATCACTCTGATTATCATGAAAGATGATGGCAGGCTTTCTGATTGGAATACCAAACTCAGTGAGAATACTCTAAAGACAAATAGCCTTGGTGGTGGCATTAACTTACCCTCGATACTCGACCTCTTTTGATGGAAGAGAAATCGCAAACTACTTCTTGCTCAACCAACAAACTGGACCAGAACTAAGTGAGAAGCAATACCTTGAAGTAGACTTGTGATCATAAGAATCACTTGTCCAATCTGAATTTGTATATCCCACCAAGTCAATATCCACACTTGCTACATACTGAATTCCATAATTGTGAGTACCCTAAATATAGTGGAGGATCCGCTTACCTTCTTTCCAATGCAACTCATGTGGCTCTTGCATGAATCAAGAGACCATACCAACAACATATGAAATGCCAGGTCTCATATGAGTCAAGTAGATGACACTCCCAATAAATTGTTGATATAAAGTGCCATAAACCAATGGTGAGGAGCACTTAGCCTCAAGTTTGATCCCTGACAAAAATGGAGTAGGTGTAGGCTTACAATCAATCATGTGAAATCTAGAGAGCATATCAAGTGCATACTTGGGTTGTCCAAGGAGGATACCTGAAGATGATTGAGTAATCTCAATTCCCAAGAAGTAATGCAAAAACCAAAGTCTGACATCAAAAACCTATCATGTAGAGCATTTTTAACTAACTTGATGGTGGATGAATGACTCCTTATGATCAACAAGTCATCAACATAAAGAACCAGAAATGTGAGAGTTTCATCCTGCTCTAGTATGTAGACATTCTGATCAAAATAACATCGAGTGAAACCAACTGTCAAAAGGAATGAGTCCTTCTTGGCATACCAAGTTTGAGGAGCTTGTTTAAGGCCATAGAGAGACTTTCGAATTTGACACACAAGTGAGGGATCTTGGACAAACCCCTATGGATGCTTCATGTAGATTTCCTCGTGAAGGTCCTCATGAAGAAATGAACTCTTCATGTCCATTTGATGAACTTCCCAATGATGGTCTGCAGCTATATTAAGGACAAGTCGAATGGAATTCATTTTAGCAACTAGAGCAAAAGGGTATGTGCAGGATCATGAGGGGTCAAAAAGTGGCAATATTCTGACTAAAGTCCTTATTGATAGGTTGATTGAAAAATATCTATAACTTTCAAATGGTATCACATTTTTTGAATCTAAAACATGTGTCACATTCTATTTGTCATATACTATAGGATTAAAAAAAAAATTATAAAGTTTTGACCAAGCTATGGTGGTTAGACATACAAGTTTTTATATTTTTGAAAAATTGTAGTAAAAAAATCATAATTAATTATTTAATTCAGAAAAAAATACAAAAATATATGTGTCACATCTAGACACGATTCTTCTACTTATACCTAAAATCTCATAAATTAATATTATGATTTGATTGTGGTTAGGGTGGTTAGATAAAAACCTACTTCTTATCTTGTTCCTGAAATTTTATTACTATTGCATTGAAATTTCATTTTTTTGTCAGATATAATTTTTTTTAGAAAACAACTAGTAGATTAGAAACTACATTCAATATGCTACAAATTTTATTCTTACATATTTTTGAAATAACGTTGGTAATTTATGCAAATTTTTATGTCAAGTTGCCTAACTTTGTTTTTTCTAATTTTCATTGCCACTTAAGGGCCTGTTGGCCCACCATGAGCCTACACATAGTCAAAAGTCTCAAAGTAATCAATCCCTTGAAGTTGGTAAAATTCTTTTTCTACCAAGAAAGCCTTACACTTATCAACTGACCCATCTGCTGCAAATTTTGTTTGATAGATCCACTTGCATCAAATAAGTTTCCTTCCATTAGGAAGAGGAACTAAATCCCATGTGTGATTCCTTTCCAAGGATTTTAAATCTTCTTGCATTGAAACATCCCACTCAAGAACACCTGAAGCTTCTCAAAAAGACTATGGATTAGAAGCTAAAGCAATGAGGAGATATGGAGCCTTCTTAAATTGTGACCTTGTTCTTCTAGTATCAGATGGATCACCAAGTCAATCTCCTACTAACCCAAATTTTTGTCGAGCCCAAAGAGGAACTAAGGATGGAGATTCTAGGGGAAAATCATCAACCTCTGAATGATGACTATGAGAAGAATTTGAATCCTCATCATCACTCTCACCATCTAATTTGGAGGAAGAAGACCCCTCATTAAGATTAGAAGGATCAATATCCTCTGAAAAACTATCATCATGATGCAATGTCTCCAATCTGATAGTGGATGGAGAAGTAGCATGAGAAGAACTAGATTAAATCTCCTCAAAATGAACATTCCTCTCAACAACTCATGATTAGAGGGATGGAGAATCCTATACCATTTGACATCATTTGGATACCTAATAAATATGCAAGGCTTACTCTGTGAATCCATAGTCTTACGTTTCTCTTCTAGAATGTGGGCCCATGAAAGAGAACCAAATACTCTGGGCCCATGAAAGAGAACCAAATACTCTAAAGTGCTTAACTATGGGTTTTCGACAAGTCCAAGCTTGAAAAGGAGTTATACCCTTCACAAATTTGTGAGAAACTCATTTCTGGATGTAACATGCATAGTTTATGACTTCTACCCAATACTAAGGTGCCAACGACTTGGAGTGAATCATGCAATTAGCCATCTCCTTTAAGGACCTATTCTTGCATTTTGTGACACCATTCTAGTAAGGACTGCATGGAACTATGTGTTGCATGTTGATACCTTATGAATCACACAATTTCGCAAACTAATTATTAACATATTCACCCCCATTATCTGCATGCAAAATCTTGATGAACTTCCAAATTATTTCTCTATAAAAGATTTGAAATATAAAAAATTCTCAAAGACTACTTGTGTTTTAGAAAGTAAACCCATGTATATTTGGAAAATTCATCAATAAATGTCAAGACATATCTAGCCTTGTTGAAATATGGTGGTGGAAATGGTCCTGCAAAGTCACTATGTACCAACTCCAATAGATGTGTAGCTCTCCATGCTTTACCTTTATCATACTTCTCCTCAGGATGTTGACCAAGAATGTATCCCTGGTAAACTCCATCAAAAAATTTAATAGAAGGAAACCCTGAAAAACATGTCTAGTTGACTGAGCTATTACAAGTAATGATAGTTCAAGTGGCCAAACTGTTGATTCCACAAACTAATCACCTCATCTGCATGAGTCAGTAAAAATATTTAAGGAGAGTTAGGAACAAAGTGAGAAAACTGATATAATCTGGAATGATGATCTTCTTTTCTTGTATCAATAGTAGATCCATTATGCATTTCACTGATTACCACTCTATCTAGTGTGAACTCAACTTTTTTTCCAAAACCAGTGTGAGTGATCTAATAAACAGATACGAGCTTAATTGATAAAGATAGAACACAAAGGACATCCTCAAATGTTCCTTCGCCCACATCAAAAGACCCTCTCCCATGCACATTTGGACATCATATGGTGTCGTTAGGGGTCATACAGGGTCCCAAGGGCCCATACATGTGTTAGAACACCATATGACCCACTAAGATATCATATTATCTTAAGTGGTCATGTCATGTACTAGGATGTTAAAATGGGCCATATGGTTTCCTTAGGGGTCATATAGTGTCCTAAGGGGTCATATGGCATCATTACGGGTCATATGGCTAAGGGGCCACACATGTGTTAGAACACCATATGACCTGTTAGGACACCATATGACCCAATAGGACATCATATTGTCCTAAGCATTCATATGGTGTCATAAGGGGTCATGTCATGTACTATGATGTTAAAAGGGGTCATATGGTGTCCTAAGGGGTCATATGGTGTCGTTAGGGGTCATATGGGGTCCTAGGGGCCCACACTTGTGTTTGAAGATTATATGACACTTGAGGACACCATATGACCCATTAGGACATCATATTGTCCTAAAGTGTCATATGGTGTCATAAGGGGTCACATGGTGTTGTTAGGGGTCATATGGGGACACACATGTGTTATAACACCATATGATCCCTTAGAACATCATATGGACAATGTATGGTCCTAGTCCTCAGGGCCCACACATGTGTTAGAACATCATATGGCCCCTTAGGACATAATATGTCCCCTTATGACACCATATGACACATTAGGACATTATATTGTCCAAATGGGTCAATATGTATCATGTAAGGGGTCATATGGTGTCCTGAGGAGGCACATGGTGTTGTTAGGGGTCATATAGAGTCTTAAGGGGCCAAACATGTGTTAGAACACCATGTGACTCCTTAACACACCATCTAGACATCATATGGTGTACTAAGGGGTCATATGGTGTCCTAAGGGGTCATATGGTGTCATTAGGGTTCATATGGGGCCCTAAGGGCCCACACATATGTTAGAACACAATATGACACCTTAGGACACCATATGACCCATTAGGACATCATATTATTCTAAGGGGTCATATGGTGTCATGTTGTGTACTAGAATGTTAAAAGGGGGCATATGGTGTCCTTAGGGGTCATATGGTGTCCTAAGGGGTCATATGGTTTCATATGGGGTCCTAAGGGGCCACACATGTGTTAGAACACCATATGACCCATTTCGACATTGTTGGTTAACAAATTTGTCCCCAATAGTGATGTGTATTTGACTCTAAAACCCTTTCTAAGAATCAAATTAGTAACCAATCAGTTGGATAAACTATAAACATATTCCCTTTGAATTGAGGTACAACTCACTTTATGATATTCAATGAATGATTTAAATAGAAAATAAACTTACTATCATACTTTTTACCAAAAATTACTAAAGACAAACTACCATTCATACATAGACATATTATGAATGTGATCTTTCATGAAATTAATCCCAAGAAACAAAGCACATAGACTCTGTCTAACTTTTGATAAAATTAATTGAAATGAGCTTATAAACTAATCAACTCCACTCAGATATATGATGAATTTCCAAAGAAATGAACAACTATCACACTGAAAGATAAATCAACACAAAAATTTATTTCCATCAACTCAAACACAGATATTTAAGCGTGCAATCATCATTCATTGATTCTATTTACGAATAAAAAGTATTTCTCAAAACATCATATATCAAAATATAACTAAGTCTATAAGCCCCAAAAATTTGCGGACCTTTTCAAAGTCATTTTAAAACATATATATAGCAAATAAAGGCTATCTATTATTGAAATGTTGAGTCACTAAACCCTGCCTTAAGGTAAATTTCAGTTTTTGCATAACTAAAATTGTTCAAAAACATATTAAAATAAAATAAGTAAGAGGGCAAAATTTGCTGGCATGATCAAGGCTGATGTTGTAATTTGGAACCTCTAGGCTTGTTCTATGTCGTAGCGGTGACGCATTTCCACTCCATATGAGTTGAGAAGAAGTTTTGAATGACCACAAAGTTAGGGAGCCCAATATGAGTAATTCGTTGTTTGCATACTTCCTTATCCCACCTAACTTGCACTACCTTGTTCATATGATTGGCCAGGTAACTCATGAAGAGGGTTAACATAGACTCTATTTTTGCCATCCTAGAGAAATCTTTTGTCAATATTTTTACCTCTTTTACATGGTCAATCATTTCTTTGAAAGATTGAGTTATGGTATATGTATCCTTTATGGTTTTCCCATCATCCCTTAAACATTTGACATCAATACTTTTTAAATCATTCTTCATTGACAAAATGAGTTTTGTTAATTCTTTCAACAACTTCACTGATTCCTCATGTCCCTGTTTCACAATGGAATTCCTCCATTCTATCTTTTCTTGCATACATATGACACATTATCATCCAAGCCAGACACAACCTTCTCTATGCAAAATTTTATTACACCATACTTTTGAATTTCGCACATCTGAGCGATCACTACCATCCAGTTGGCTTCTTCTTTTTTGCATGAGGTCATTTTGTTTCTAACTCTTTAATCACCACCAAAATATCTTCATATACTTTTCTTAAATCTCTATTGTATCCTATACCTTCTTGAATCACTCCCTCTAACCAATCAAGAAAAACCTCAGTTACCATTTTGCTTCTTTGGATCTGACCCAATGTCTTTTGATTGATTGGGTATTTGGGGTCAAAAGACATAGGTAGATGAGTTATTGGGTGGGGGTTGGGATTATGAATTGCTTCAATATATTTATCCATCAACTTCAATGTTTGCTTCAACTCAATAAAAACCTCAATTACCATTTTTCTTCTTTGGATCTGACCCAACATCTTTTGATTGATTGGGGATTTGGGGTCAAAAGACGTAGGCAAATGAGTTATTGATTGGGGGTTGGGATTAGAAGTTGCTTCAATGTATTCAACCATCAACTACAATGTCTACTTGAACTCTTGATTATCTTTTTCATCCTTCCAAGTCCTAATGATTATCTTTTTGGTAGAGGATTCCAAGTGATGTACATCTGTAGCTCTCAAGGCAGTCCCAAGGTTGAGTTTTTCAATAGTAAAATATTTCGTTGTGGGATTTTCTACCTATTCATTTTTTATTGGATGGGCTACCTCTGCTATCCAATTTCCTATGTCTAGATCAAAATCCATCCTTGAAGTAGTTTTCAATTTCTTGGACTTGGGGGTTTTCCCTAAACATTTGCTTACCATGTCTTGGATTGGCAGAGATATTGGTACCACATTGCTTTTCTTGCTGATGAAAGAGGTTTCCAACCATCGAGGGGTACTAGCTGCATCACCTTTATCTGAAGGAGCCTGGTTGGGTGTCACATCTATTACCACCATAGTTCTTATAGGATCTGACACCTCTTCAAGTGGTTTCTTTGCATCAATATTCTCCACAGCAAGCGTTTACTCATTTTGATCAGTCATTGTATCTTTAGTCTCTTGAAATTCATGTAAACCAATGACCACCTTATTGTCCAGACTTCTCTTTCTTTTACTGTTTCTCCTGGATCGAGTCGCATGGATAGGTAATTGGCTCACAGAGGACTATTTTGATTTCTTGGTAGTTGTACCTTCAATTTTAACTTTAAGAGAACCTACACCACAAGATTAAATGAATTTGAAGGACGATCTTTGATCGTCACTTTTCCAATCCTTTGGTCACTTAACCATTTCCCAGTTCTTCTTATCATAGGGAATGTCCTGAGTCGGATTTGATCTTCTTCATCTTTCTCGTAGTTGATCTCTAAGTAAGGACAACTTTGTACCGTTTTAGCATATTGCAGGTCTACCACATCCTCTCCTTCATTTGTAAACTCGGAAACATTCATTTCCAATTCAAGAGTAACAATTTGGTTCATAGTGAACCTGCACCAAATTCTCCTTCTAACTTTGAATTCATCATAGAAATCCTCCCAAAAATCCTCCAATTGAGGAATGTCAGAAAAACCTGCCCTAAGGCTCAAATTGGCCTATGCATAACCTTTACTATCAAAATTTGGGCAAGTTGTATCATATTGCAAATTCAACATTTTTGAACTCCATTTCAAGGTTTAGAGTATCGAAAACTAACTTAAAAAAATAATACTCCAACTCAATAGGGAAGGAAACACCTGAATTTTGCTTTGCTATTGATTTTCTATCAATGTGAGCCAATTGCTTGCAGATTTCAATCAACAAAAAATGGTCTAAAGCATACCGTGGCAATATAAATGGATCGCCTTCAAATCCTCCCACTCTAAAATATGTAAATTTGGGAAATTAAATGAAATAGTTGCCATAAGTACTTATTAACTGCATAGCTTCATCTGACAGTCTTCTATTGACATTTCCCTACAAGTCATGAACCAATCTGCATTTAAAAACATCCTTCACCCTTCCAAAATTTTCATGACATCTCCGCAACTGCAAATGAGGGTGATACTCATAAATTTTTATTCCTTCAACCAACGATTCATGATATAATCCTTTCCATGGTCTTATACATGCTATACAATAGAAAATATAAGAAGACATGTAGAATTTTTTATTTCCAAGGAAATTACTTAGGCCTTCATGAAGTCTTTTAGCAATTAGTTCCACCTAGTCTAAATACCGCTCTCCTTCTAAAAGCACTTGGATGAAAAAGTACATCCATTCCTCCCAAAAAAAGGTTTGTTGGCTACCTTTCACTATGTGCAACAAAATTACAATATCTCTAACCTCCTTAATGAGATGTTCTCTTGTCAATAGCTTTGGTAACCTTGAACCTCCCTTTTGGGATTTAAGAAACCAATTTCTAGCAATTACACTCCTATATTGCTCCTTCTTCTCAGAAAAGAAGTCGTAGGATAAAGTTATGGTCCAGTCAACATAATGTTTTTTTGGAGGAATATTCATTACGACCATTATGGTCTCTCTATTTACATTCAACAGTATGCCCTCGTCTATAGACCTAATGCACCTATGCTCTGGATCATACATGTTCATACATTCAAGAACTAATTCTGGGCATTGTACGGCCATGGGAAAATCAACCTCTTCTATATGGCCACTATTAACAGTTTTCTCCATCATGGGGGCACTTGCAGTATTTTTGTCTCTTTCTAAAAAATCTTGTAGACTAGCTGGAGCTAAATAAGTATCCTCAAATTTAGGCTAAGAACATGCAAGACCAGAACTCAACCCTAATTTTGGACAGACATGCCTCATGGCGAAGATTTAAACAGGTACAAAAAGAAGCAATAAACCCAGCTAAAACAAATGCAGGAAATTCAACTAACTTCCTTCTGCGACAAAGAAATAACAGAGATGACAAAAAATTTCAGAACTCACCTTTCATGCAAACAGAATCCCTGCTAACCCTGAAGAACATAACTAATTACCTCCATCGTTGAACTCCTTTCTTTCCATCTTTAGCTTCTTAATGATAGAGCAATTTATTTGAAATCTATAAAAGGCTTAAAATCAGGCTTCACAACTGTTGTGTTTCAAATATCAAATTCGCTCGTGTTGGGTTAATGTCGAAGTGACACAATTCTGACACTTTCATTAATTACAAGTCACTCCACTCAAAGTTCTTACTTTGTAATGATAACTTCCTTTAATGGAAACTTTTAAAATTTAAGTTCTCGAGAATCCCAGAATATTTCTCCTTTCCTTAATCATTTTCCTCCATTAATTACCTGCCTTCATGTTTTCTTTCACCATGGGCTTTCAACTTGCGAACATTTGAATTGAGATGAAAGGTTCAACGGTTCAAGTTCACTCACCGTTGAGATTCCTCCTGCAAACTTAAAACTTAATTTAACAAGGGCTTGACACATAGACACATAGGATGAACTTTGAACCAATGAAGTATTGAACTTACACATAGGTTCAAGTGAAAGGTTCAAAAGGAACACTTTAGCATACAAAGGCCAAATAAGAGGGATTATAACAAAAAAACAATGGGATGGCATTAATGTATTCAATTTTTGCTTAAAAAAAGGAAATTATAGAAAAAGTAAACATGTGCAAAAATAGTGGTAACAATCAGCTCTGACTTGAGACCAAAACTATAAAGGACTAGGTGATGATCTTAGAATCTCTGGTTACGCAAAAACTTAAAGACATGGGGAAAATGACTGAGACATACCAAAACCACACAACCAAAACTAACAACGACAAAATGACCAAACAAAGGACTATGTACAAGAATGGGGGAATCCTATTTTACAATTGATAGAGCTTAACATCCTGTCCATTATATGACAGGGGCAGAATCATTCCATCTGGGTATTCTAATTTAAAAGAGTTAGGTCCCAATACTTGATGGATTTTGAATGGTCCTTTCTAGAGAGAATCAAATTTACTGTGAGCTCCTTTTGGTTCTCTACTCCTGTCCCATAGCAACACTTGATCTCCTTGCATGAACTTTCTCGTTCTGGCTTTCTGATCAAAAATCTTTTTAACACGAGCTTGATGAGCTATGATATGATCTACCAGCTCACTTCTCTCTTCATCTATCTTGGTTAGGTACATTATCCTCTTCTCCAAGGAATTTTGAAAATATTGATCTTCAATCACCTTCTACAACTTGGTTGCAAATAATTCCATAGGGAGTGACAACTGAGCTCCTATTCCATATACTAGTTCAAAAGGTGTCTTTCCTATTGCCCTCTTGGGTGATGTTTTTTTGTCCCAAAGTGCTTCGTGAAGCTTTTTATGCCAATCCTTAGAATTGTCACTCACCAGCTTCCTAATGAAAACTATCAAACTCTTATTGCTGGACTCTTCTTGTTCATTCCCTTGAGGATAATAAACTGATGAGTGGGAAATTGAGATACCATGGTCATAAGAAAACATAGCCAACTCTGATGAAGAGAAATTAGAGGCATTATCTCTTGAGATCTTCTAAGGAACACCAAACTGCACCAATATGTTTTCTTTGAGGAAATTGCAAATGACCTCAGAACTAGTCTTCTTTACTGGGATCGCTTCCACCCACTTAGTAAAATAATCAGTTGTTGTCATACTATGGGTGTGTCCGGTACTGGAAGGTGGTGTGAGATGTCCAATAAAATCCAAACCCCATTGTTTTAAGGGTTACTCTATAACAACAGACCTTAGTGGTAATGCTTCTAACTGTGGCTTCCTAGAGAACAACTTGCATTTCTCACAATTGGCCACCCATTTGTATGCATCTCTGAACATACTCGTCCAGTAATAACAATTTCTGAGAACTTTAAAAGTTGTGACTGTGGATGAGTAATGGAAGCCACAAGCCTCATCATGGAACGCACTCAAGAAGTTTTCCTATTGTTATTTGTCCACACACCTCAAAAAGGTTTTGTCTAGGCCTTTTTTGGACAACACCATCAAAATTTACATATTTTGTTGCCTTCAACCTTAGGTTCATTTTTTCTCTTGGAGTTAGATAATCTAGGCATTCTCCATATGTTAGGTAATGAGCTACATTCATGAACCACAAATCCTATAGGCTAACTAATAGGACTATTGGTAGTTCTTTGCCTCCATCTTCTCTTATTTCTTCTATTAATCGACATAAGCCTTGACCCCAAACTAGCTTTGTTGACTTAATGTCCAGATCGAATTCCTATATTTTAGAAACCCAAGTAGCTCGATTATTCATTCCCACATCTTGTTGAGTCAAAATTATTTTAGGAGTTGGGCTGGGTACAAAAATGACAAAGTGAGAATGTAAGATATAATATTTGAAATGTTTAACAACCTTAACAACAACAAATGCTTGTTTCTCTATCAATGAATATTTAAGTTCATTCTTTTTAAGTGGAACACTCATAAAGGCAATGGGAACTTCCATATTTTGTTTATTATTTTGTAGCAAAATACCCGACATTGTGTGCTCAGAGGCATAGCAATAAATGATGAGATCCTAAAAATATGGGTTTATCAAAGTGGGTGCCTATGTGATTGCCTCCTTCATAACTTCAAAGGCTTTCTTTGTCTCTTAGTTCCACTTAAATATCTGCTTTTCACTCATCATCCCCACTATATGTTTTGTAATCTCAGTGAAGTATGGCATGAACCTCTTGAGAAAATTTACCTATCCAAAGGAGGATTTAAGACCACTTTTTTTAGATGGGAGACTTAACTGTTGAATGCCCCTTACTCTGTCTAGATCTATTTTAATGTCATCTTTAGAAACAATATGCCCTAGTAACTTCCCCTCTGTAACACAAAAAATAGATTTCTTTGGATTCAAGGATATTCCGTGATCTCTATGCCTCTACAAGACAACCTTCAAATCTCTCAGATGATGTTTTCTTCTCCTGGAGAAAACAGTTAGATCATCCAAATAAATAATTATTATTTTATCTATCAAATGACCAAAATATAGATTCATTGCTCTTTGGAAAGTTGCATCATCATTTATCAGGCCAAAAGGCATGCTATTATATGCAAAGGTTCCCCATGGGGTTGTGAAGGAAGTTTTGTGTTAGTATTTTTCATCTACGCTTATCTAGTTGTAACCTGAAAACCCATCTAACATGGACATCATTTTTGACCTAGCAACTTTATACAGAATATGATCCATAACTGGTAGAGGGTAATTATCTTTTAAACTTATCTGATTCAACTTCCTAAAGTCCACACAAATCCAGATTTCCCCATCCTTTTTCCTCACAGGAGCAATATTCACCACCTAGGTTGAATGGTGGATTGGGTATATAATCCTAGCTTTTAACATTTTATCCACTTCTTTAAAGATGGCATCCACAACCTTGTGGTTATAATTTCTTAACTTTTGCCTAAAAGGGGTCACTCTTGGTTTCAAAGGAATATGATGCTGAAATTGGCTTTCCCTAAAATTCTTTAAGTAACTATAGGACCAAGCAAAGACATCCTTACATCTTAGAAATAGTGCCACAAATCAATGCTTCTCCTCAGGCATACAACATTTTTTCAGATTAACAATATTTGGATCATCCTTATCCCCGATATTCACCTTTTTATAATACCCTAAACCATAAGTATTTGAGGTATTTTTATTTCCAACATATCTATCATTGTGATCAAACAACTACTCAAGGGATACTAGACCTTTTGGAATTTTGTTTTCTTTTAATTGGATGATGTTTTTATTTGGATCATCTCTCTGATCAAGGCAAAATTCATTGCATTCTAACTCGACACTTTCGAAGAAGGTTTACATGAACATTTTTGCCTTCTATAGAAAGTTATTAATCTGTTTTTTAATTTCAAATACCTACCAAAACGCAGAGTTGTCTAAAACATTAGGACGATAAACCATCTCAATCCTATATGTTTCTTCCTTAAAATCAGGATGGCGAAGTAGAAGAGAGGTTGATATAGCTAATGAATAAGCTCTGGCATTTTTATCTCTAGGAATTGCTTTAATAGAAAATCCATCAAAATTTTCTATCTGATCCCAGACCCTTTTTCTATAATGATTTAGTCTTTCATTTTTCATGGTAAAAACATTTCTTATCTTCTTAACAACCAATTCAACATCTCCTTTCACTTTGAGCATTTTTATCCTTTTTTTCTTAGCTTCATCCAACCCCAATAACAAGGCTTCATACTTTGTTGTGTTATTAATGTTCTTAAATTCCAATTTGAAGGAAAAAGGAAACTTCTCACCCTTAGGAGAAATCAGAACTACCCCATCTCCATAACCCATTGATGAACAACTACCATCAAACTCCATAACCCAGATATTTTCAGAACAATCAGAGTCAAGTACTGGTTTTTCTTCCTAGTCTCCACATAAATCATGTAATTTTCAAAATCACACTCCTGATATAGTATCTGAGACTTAGGGTCATCAGAAGGGAACACAATAAATTTAGACTTTGCTTCAGGTTGCAACACTACCTTTTGTTTTCCCACTGTAATAGTTGCTTGTGACCAATCCATTTTACTCTCCCCACCCAAATCTTTGCAAAAGGTTCTACTCAATAACATACCATAAATGGTAGGTATGTTAGCCACTAGAATAGTCAACTTCGCTCTTTTATTAGGATAGGTTGCAAGAGCAACTTGTGCATCTTTAACTTGACCGAGAAAAGGAATTTGTTTTGAGTCCATGGAGTAGCATCTACCAAATATTTTAGTAAGGGATAGGCCCAAGAATTTAGCTATTGAAGAGAGAATGCTATTATCTGATGTACTAGATTCTATAATGCAATTGGTAATCTTATGACCATTTATAAATAAGGACACAAAACAGATCATGATTTGGGTCAAAAGAGTGAGGAGAATTATTAGATTCAGTTGCAATTATTTTAGGAGCAGATGCAGATGACTCCAACTATGAAGCAGAAAATTTAACATTAGAGGAATCAACATTAATTGACTGTTAATTACTAAATTCAACCTGAGGGTCATCACCTTTGACGTACTTTACTAATTTATCTAGTTCATTGGGATTCAGCCTAAGGTTTTTAGTAGGGGATATCTGAATCTTTGAAGATTTACAAAATTAAACAATATCAAACGAGGAATTAGTGTCAGATATTTTTAACAATTGAACCTCTGGAACCTTTGAACTACCAACTGGGGTTCGGGCTAGAAGTTTCATACCTTTAACTGATACTTTTGGAGAAGCTGCATTTCTTGTAAATTTGAGATTGCGTTGATTTCTAGTCAATACAACACATGAAGGATCTTCTAAGGTAACCAATATATCACCTCCTCTTTCTTAATTTGATTCATACTCTAGAAAGTGAATTACAGAGTCACTAGGCTATCTAGGATTCCTTTCATCTTCTACAATCTCTTCCACTATTTCCCTTGTGTTATCCATCTGCATATAATGCACCATCTCTGGAAAACAGATTCCATCATGATCATCAGGTAAATGAAAGACACACATGTTGCCTTTCCCAGGAGGAGGTTTAATTGCAATCCTTTGTTGTGCAGGCAAGGGCTGTAATAATTTGTTGCCAGTGTTTACTGGTTGATTAGGGTTTCTTCAAGAGATATCTTGATAAGGCTTCTTAAATGATGCATTGGCCTTTGACAATTGTCTTTTGAGTGCAATAACATCATTGACTAACCTTTGGAGCATCAGATCTGAAGAAGATGATGATTGAGCATTTGGTATCGGAACCTCTTTCTTCCATTTGCCAATTGTGATTAGATCATCTTCTAAATGAATAGCTAATGTTTGGGTTGCCACCAGGTCTGCTACCCTTTGTCTTTTGTGATGAAAGCCTATATACGGGGTCATAGAGTTAAGAAAGAAACATTTTTTATTGTCATCAGAAGGCCTTTTTATTGCTGGGATCTTATTAATAATCTTATTATATTTGGCCACAAACCCCCTCGTAGGTTCATGTATTTCTTTTTTTAACTGAGTCAGTTGAGCAAGAAGTGAGAGCTCGTCTTCTACACTTTTGAACCTGGTTTCAAATTTTCTTTTCATATCATTCCAATTGGTGATTGAACCATTGGATAAATTATAGAACCACTTTGTTATGGAATCAATTAAAGATTGTACAAAGAGTCTTACTGATACATCTTCATGATGAACACCTAAGACACCACATGCTACATTAAAAGCACTCAAGTTCTCATAAATTGATGTTTTCCCATCGCCATTAAATTTAGGTAAATTGTCCATTTCTCCTTTAGGTAGGACATTCAAATTAACTCCTAAGTTTAGGGGTCCTACAATAGCTCCCCACAACTGGGCCATTGGAAAAGTAAAAGGTGTGAGATTGATGACAATAGGCAGGACAATACCGTGCAAAATGAGGGCTTGGTAGGTGGGAGATGCAGAAGGTGTGGGAGAGGGGGGAGGTCTACTTCTTGTCCATTTAGCATGAGTAAGGTTAAATGAGAAATTTAGATTTTGTAATGCTTGAAAAATAGGATCTACTACTCCTTCTCTCCTTAGAGATTTGGTGTACCTTCTAGACTCCAGTCTGCTGAAGCATAAAATACAACTATATCTTCCTATTCGACTTACAGTTCAAGATTAAGTTGCACAATGGGGAAGATAATCTTATGGTGTGGCACCATTGTTCCCCATGCTTAGGCGCCCTATCTTAACAATATGCAAGATAATTTCCCCAATAGAGTCGCCAAAAATCTGTTGGTTAACAAATTTGTCTCCAATAGTGATATGTGTATTTGAATCTATAACCCTTTATAAGGATCAGATCAGTAACCAATTAGTTGGGTAAACTATAAATAGTTTCCCTTTGAATTGAGGTGCAACTCCCTTTATGATATTCAATGAATGATTTAAATAGAAAATAAACTTACTATCATACTTTTTACCAAAAAGTACTAAAGACAAACTACCATTCATACATAGATATGTTATGAATGTGATCATTCATGAAATTAATCCCAAGAAACAAAGAAAATGGACTCTTTCTAACTTCTGATAAAATTAATTGAAATGAGCTTATAAACCAATCAACTCCACTTGGATATATGATGAATTTCTAAAGAAATGAACAACTATCACACTGAAAGATAAATCCACAGAAAAATTTATTTCCATCAACTTAAACACACAAATTTAAGCGTCCAATACTCATTCATTCATTCATTCATTCTATTCACAAATAAAAAGTCTTTCTCAAAACATCATATATCAAAATATAACTAAGTCTGTAAGCCCCAAAAATTCTTGGAACTTTTCAAAGTCATTTAAAACATATCTATAGCCAATAAAGGCTAACTACCTTTGAAATGCAAAGTCACTAAACCCTGCCTTACGGTAAAATTCAGTTTTTGCATAACTAAAACTATTCAAATGCATATTCAAACAAACTAAACAAGAGGCCAAAATTTGTGTTAGGGTTTCAAGCAGATCCGAAGCAAATATGAACTAACAATTATATGCAGATTTAAATATAAAAGATAAAGAAATAAAATAGGACACAGATAACACAGAGATTTAATGTGGTTCACCCAAAATGGGTTACGTCCACCATACACAACCATCCAATCTTTCTTATTATCCAGCAAAAATAGTACATCAACCTAACAATGCCTTAAGCATCCCAGCCGCTTATAAAATGCATTTTTAGGGCAACAAACAAAGTCAGCCTTTTTAGGGTTTTATTACAATGTCAATTTTCATCAATGAAAACAGCAAGGATACATGCTGAGTGTATAGTACTTTGCTGATCAGTTGCCACATTTCAACAATCTCCCACTTGGAGACTGATCAGGCTCCACACCAAACAATCTCCCACTTGGAGATTGAAACTACATGACACCACTGTACATGCAACATCCGCTAAAAAAACACTAGGACTCGACTGGTATACATTCCACAATTATCAATCAAGAAGACCAACAAAAACTGATGAAGAAATCAGCTCCTCCTGTGGAACTGCCTTCATGAACATATCGGTAGGATTCTCACTTGTGTGAATCTTCTCAAGCTGTAACTGACCCTCCTCCAAAATAGTCTGGGTGAAGTGGTACCTGAGCTAAATGTGATTTGTCCTTGAATGAAAAGCAGAGTTCTTCGCAAGATGAATGGCACTCTGGCTATCAGTATACAATGGGCAATCATCCTGTGTTTGACCCAATTCCTCTAGAAAACATTGTAACCAAATCATCTCCTTGCTGGCTTCTGTAGCAGCAACATACTCAGCTTCAGTGGTTGAAAGTGCAACAACCTTTAACAGCCTAGAAGTCCAGCTGACTGTAGTTCCCCCTATAGTAAAAACATACCCTGTAGTACTCCTCCATGAATCAATATCACCCACCAGATCAGAGTCAACAAATCCACTCAAAGCAGCATTAGATCCTTTGAAACATAATGTCTTCATAGTAGTTCCTTTCAAATACAGAAGAATCCATTTCACAGCATTCCAATGTTCCATACCCAGATTACTCATAAACCTGCTCACAACTCCCATTGCATGTGCAATATCTGGCCTTGTGCATACCATTGCATACATCAGACTGCCAACAGCTGATGAATACGAGATGTTAGACATTTTATTAACCTCTTCCTGTGCCTTTGGGAACATCTCCTTAGGCAATTTGAAATGACTAGCCAAAGGTGTACTAACTGCTTTTGCATCCTGCATGTTAAATCTTTTCAACACCTTCTTTATATACTCACTTTGGGACAAATTCAAGGTTCTATTTTTCCTGTCCCATGTAATCCTCATACCGAGAATTTTCTTAGCTACACCTAAATCCTTCATAGAAAATGACCTAGCTAATTTCTATTTAAGGTCATTTATATGTTGCATGTTAGACCCAGCAACAAGCATGTCATCAACATAAAGCAACAGGATAATATAACTGCCATTATCAAATCTTTTAAAATATACACAATGATTAGAATGACATCTATGATAACCGTGTTCAACCATGAAACTATCAAATTTTAAATACCATTTTCGAGGTGCTTGCTTTAGGCCATACAGACTTTTCTTCAACCTGCACACCAAGTTCTCCTTACCTTTGACCTCATATCCCTATGGTTGCAACATGTAAATTTCCTCCTCCAAATCTCCGTGGAGAAAAGCTATTTTCACATCTAATTGTTCAAGATGTAAATCATCTGCAGCCACAAGACTAAGTACAGTTCTAATTGAAATCATTTTTACAACTGGAGAAAATATTTCATCATAATCTATACCCTTTTTCTATGAAAAACCTTTTACCACAAGTCTACCTTATATCTTTTCTGACCTCCTTCCTCCTCCTTCAGCCGATAAACCCATTTTTTAGGAAAGGCTCTTTTTTCTGTAGGTAAAGGGACTAAGTCCCAAGTCTTATTTTTCATCAAGGAGTCCATCTCCTCTTTCATGCCTAGCTCCCACTGTTGTTTGGCATCCACCTGCATTGCTTCTTCATATTCTTCTAGTTCACTAGAATCAGTTAATAATATAGAATACAAAGAAGGAGAAAATCTTTCAAGGGGTCTACTTGACCTCATAAAACGTCTAACACTTGCAGGAGTTTTGGGACATTCTATTGTTGCTGAGCATCAGGTTCCTGTGGCATTTCATTTTCAGGAATCTCATCCAACACCACATATTCTTGCTTGTCCTGTTCATGCTTCTTTTCCTGCATCTGTTCTTTATATATAACCTTCTCATTGAATATAAAATCTCTACTTCTAGTTATTTTCTTATTTTCAAAATCCCATAACTGATAGCCATATTCATCTATCCCATATCCAATGAAGGTACATTTCTAAGATTTAGCATCAAGCTTGGTTCTGTTTTCTTTATCAACATGGACAAAAGCTTCACAACCAAAGGTTTTCAGAAAAGAATAATTTACCTTTTTACCAGTCCATGCCTCCTCTGGAATACCACCATCCAAAGGGGTTGAAGGTCCTCTATTTATCAAATAGACAGCAGTATGTATAGCATCTACCCAAAAATGTAAGGGCAATCCAACATGCAATCTCATGCTCCTCGTGCGTTCCATGATAGTCCTATTCATTCTCTCTGACACACCATTTTTCTGTGGAGTTCCTGGAACTGTCTTCTGCTTTCTAATCCCATTTAAGGAGCAGTAATCTTCAAATGCCTTGCTGCAATACTCACCTCCATTATCTAATCTGAGACACTTCAACCTTTTTCCTATCTCATTCTCAACCAAAGCTTTCCATTTCTTAAAAGTTTCAAAAACATCTGATTTTTGTTTTTAGGAAATATACCCATGTTTTTCTGGTTGAGTCATCAATAAAAATAATATAATAACAAGAGCCACCAAGAGATGATACCTGAGCCGGTCCCCATACATCTGAATGCACAAGCTCTAACTTCTCACTCTTCTTCTCTTTCCCAACCTTGAGAAATCTGACTCTTTTCTGTTTGCCATAAACACAGTTTTCACAGAACTCTAGATCAATCTTCTTTAGTCCTAGCAATAGATTTTTAGAGTGAAGGATTTTCATCCCTTTCTCACTCATGTGCCCAAGCCTATGGTGCCACAATATCGAATATGTTCTTGCAACATCTATTGTTGTTGTCCCTACAGTAACTTTATCTATAGCAGCTAAGGTAGAGTAAGTGTTACCAGTACACAAATATAATGTGCCTACCTTTGCACCTTTAGCTACTACTAATGATCCTTTACTAACCTTCTAGATATTGTCTGAGAAGGTAACTATGCAACCTTCACTACCTAGTTGCCCTGCAAAAATTAAATTTCTTTTTAAGTTAGGAACATGTCTTACCTCCTACAAAAACCAGTCATTACCATTCTACAACTTGATCTTTATCTTTCCTTTTCCAACAATTTGATAGGGTTCATCATCACCCAAATATACCTATCCAAAATCACCTTGAACATAATCTAGAAAATATTTTCTATGGGGTGTAGCATGAAATGAAGCCCCAGAATCTATTACCCAGGAATCATTAACATTATCCAAACATAAGATTAAAGCATCGTGTAAAGTATTACTTGCAATATTAGCTTCCTTATTGTCATTTTCATTTTTGTCTCCTTCTTTGTTTTTCCGAGACCAACAGTCTTTCTTTAGATGACCAGGCTTTCCGCAATACCAGCAATCTTTCTTTCCTCTAGATTGAGAGTGTCCTTTCTTTGACTTCCCTTGTGACTTCTCATTCCAAGGGCCTTTTCCTCTTTCCTTTGATCTTCCTTTGTTCTCCACATTCAAAACACTACCTGATGATGTTGGAGTCTCACCTGTGCTTTTCCTTCACATTTCCTCGCTTAGGATAACACCAACAATATCATCAAATACCAAAGTATTTTTACCAGATAAAGAGTTACTTACAGCCATAACCAAGCTATTCCATCTTTCTAGCAAAGAACATAAAATCAAGAGAGCCCTAACCTCTTCTGCAAAGGTAATTTTTACCGAAGACAATTGACTGGTAATTGTATTAAATTCATTTAAGTGCTCCGCTACAGATCCTCCCTCACTCATTTTCAAATTAAACAAACGCTTCATAAGAAATACCTTATTCGAAGCCGAGGGTTTCTCATACAACTTAGCCAATGTCGCCAGCAAATCTACAACCATTTTTGCTTCTGTTATATTGAAAGCTACAAACGGTGCAATGCACAATCGAATGCATCCTAGTACCTTTCTATCTAAAATGTCCCATTCTTCATCTGACATTGTGGTCGCTTTCTTTGCCTTTCCTTCTAATGGCCGCCACAAATCCTTTTGATGCAAGTAATCCTCCATCTACATTTTCCATAACTGATAATTCTGGTTGTTAAACTTTTCAACCTTGAATTTGGAATCCTCCATTGCTCCCACTCAAATCTGAAAGTCTTGCCAATTTACAGAAAATCTCGCTCTGATACCAATTGTTAGGGTTTCATGCAGATCAGAAGCAAATATGAACTAACAATTATATGCAGATTTAAATACAAAAGATAAAAAAATAAAATAGGACACAGATAACATAGAGATTTAACGTGGTTCACCCAAAATGGGTTACGTCCACCATACATAGCCATCCAATCTTTCTTATTATCCAACAAAAATAGTACATCAACCTAACAATGCCTTAAGCATCCCAGCCTCTTATAACATGCATTTTTAGGGCAACAAACAAATTCAGCCTTTTTAGGGTTTTATTACAATGTCAGTTTTCATCAACAAAAATGACAAGGATACGTGCTGAGTGTACAGTACTTTGTTGATCAGTCACCACATTTCAACAATTTGTTGGCACGATCAAGGCTAATGTTGTGTTGTAGAACCTCTAGGCTGGTTTTGTGTCATAATTGTGAAATATTTCCACTCCAGATGAGCTGCAGAGAAGTTTTGAATGACTGCAAAGTTAGGGAGCCCAATATGAGTAATGTGTTGCTTCCATACTTCCTCATCCCACCTAACTTGTGCCACCTTGTTCACATGATTGTCTAGGTAATTGATGCAGAGGGTTAACAGAGAGTCTATTTTTGCCACCCTGGAGAAATATTTTGTTGTCAATATTTTTCCTCTTTTACATGGTCAATCTTTTCTTTGAAAGACTTAATTATGGTATATGTAGCCTTTATGGTTTTCCCATCATCCCTTAAACATTTGACATCAATACATTTTAAATCATTCTTCATTGAAAGAGTGAGTTCTGTTAATTCTTTCAACAACTTCACTAATTCCTCATGTCCATGTTTCACAATGGAATTCCTACATTCTATGCTTTTCTTGCATACATATAATACATTATCATCCAATCCATGCACAACCTTCTCTATGAAAAATTTTATTACACCATACTTTTGAATTTCTCTCATTTGAGCAATCACTTCCATCCACTTGGCTTCTTCCTTTTTTTGTGAGGCCATTTCTATTTCTAACTCTTTGATCACTGCCACGGTATCTTCATACACTTTTCATAAATCTCTAATTTATCATGTACCTACTTGAATAACTCCCTCTAACCAATCAAGAAATGCCTCACTTAACATTTTTCTTCTTTGGATTTGACCCAGTCTCTTTTGATTGATTGGGAATTTGGGGTCAAAAGACATAGGCTGGTGAGTTATTGGTTGGGGGTTGGGATTATGAATTGCTTCAATGTATTCAACCATCAAGTTCAATGTTTGCTTCAACTCTTGTATATCTTTTTCATCCTTCCAAGTCCTAGTGATTATCTTTTTGATAGAGGCTTCCAAGTGATGTACATTTGTACCTCTCGAGGCGGTCCCAAGGTTGAGTTTTTCAATAGTAAAATATTTTGCTGTATGGTTTTCTACCTCTTAACTGTTATTGGATGGGCTACCTCTGCTATCCAATTTCCTGTGTCTGGATCAAAATCCATCCTTGAAGTAGTTTTCAATTTCTTGGACTTGGGGGTTTTCCCTAAACATTTGCTTACCATGTCTTTGATTGGCAGAGATATTGGTACCACATTCCTTTCCTTGCTGATGAAAGAGGTTTCCAACCATTGAGGGGTACTAGATACATCACCTTTATCTAAAGGATCCTAGTTGGGTGTCACATCTATTACCACCATAGTGCTTATAGCATCTGAAACCTCTTCAAGTGGTTTCTCTACATCAATATTCTACATAGTAGGCGTTTCCTAGTTTTGATCAATCATTGTATCTTTAGTCTCTTTAAGTGCATGTAAATCAATGACCACCTTATTGTTCGTACTTCTCTTTCTTTTAATCTTGCTCCTAGATCGAGTCACATGGATAGGAAGTTGGGTCACAAAGAACTTCTTTGATTTCTTGGTAGTTGTACCTTCAATTTTAAATTTAATAGAACCTACACCACAAGATTGAACAAATTCATTAGATGGAATATTTCAGGCTTGTGAAGGAGGATCTTTGATCATCACTTTTCCAATCCTTTGGTCCCTTAACCATTTATCGGTTCTTCTTATCACAGGGAATGTCCTTTTCTTGTCTTTCTGAAAGAGGTTTCCAACCATTGAGGGGTACTAGCTTCTGAAAGAGGTTTCCAATCATTGAGGGGTACTAGCTACATCACCTTTATCTTAAGGAGCCTATTTGGGTGTCACATCTATTACCACCATAGTGCTAATAGGATCTGACACCTCTTCAAGTGGTTTCTCTGCATCAATATTCTCCAAAGCAAATGTTTCCTAGTTTTGATCAGTCATTGTATCTTCAGTCTCTTTAAGTGCCTCTAAATCAATAACCACCTTATTGTATGTACTTCTCTTATTTTTACTCTTTCCCCGAGATCGAGTCGTGCAGACAGGCAGATGGCTCACAAAGGAGTTCTTTTATTTTTTGGTAGTTGTACCTTCAATTTTAACTTTAATAGCACCTGCACAAAAAGATTGAACAAATTTATTAGATGAAATATTTTAGGCCTATAAAAGAGGATCTTTGATCATCAATTTTCCAATCCTTTGGTCCCTTAACCATTTCTTGGTTCTTCTTATCATAGGGAATGTCCTGAGCTAGATTTGATCTTCTTCATCTTTCTCCCAGTCGATCTCTGGGATAGGACGACCCTGTACTTTTTCAACATATTGTAGGTATACCACATGCTCTCCTTCATTTGTAAACTCAGAAACATTCATCTCCGATTTGAGAGTAACAATTTGGCTCACAGTGAACCTGGATGAGATTCTCCTTCTAACTTTGAACTCATCATAGCAATCCTCCCAAAAATCCTCCAACTGAGGAATGTGAGGAAAACCTAACCTAATGCTCAAATGGGCATGTGCATAACCTTTATTGACAAATTTTGGGCAAGCTGTATAATAATACAAATTCAACTTTTTGAACTCTGCTTCAAGTTTTAGAGAATTAGAAATTGACTTACAAATATAATACCCCAGCTCAATAGGGAAGGAAACACCTGAATTTTGCTTTGCTATTGATTTTCTATCATTGTGAGCCAATTGCCTGCAGATTTCAATCAACACAAAACAGTCAAAAGCATACCATGGCAATTTGAATGACTCGCCTTCAAAACCTCCCACTTTAACATATGTAAATTTGGGAAATTGGATGAAATAGCTTCCATAAGTACTTATTAACTACATAGATTCATTTGATAGTCTTCTATTGGCATTTCCTTGCAACTCATGAACCAATCTCCCTAATATAAAAACATAATTCACCCTTCTAAAATTTTCATGACATCTCTACAACTGTAAATGAGGGTGATACTCATAAATTTTCATTCCTTTGACCAGTGGTTCATGATATAATCCTTGCTATGGTATTATACATGCTAAACAATAGAAAAGATAAGAAGACATGTAGAAATTTTTATTTGCAAGACAATTATTTAGGCCTTCATGAAGTCTTTCAGCAATTAGTTTCACCCATTCAAAATACCACTCTCCTTCTAAAAGCACTTGGATAAAAAACTACATCCAATCCTCCTAGAAAAAAGGCTTGTTGAATACCTTTCACTCAGTGCAATAGAATTACAATATCTCTAACCTCCTTAATGAAATGATCTCTCATCAACGGCTTTGGTAACCTTGAACCTCCTTTTTGGAATTTTAGAAGTCATTTTCTTGCAATTACACTCCTATATTAGGCCTTCTTCTTAGAAAAGAATCCATTGGATGAAGTTATGGTCCAGTCCACATAAGGTTATTTTGGATGAATCTTCATTACAGCCATTATGGTCTCCTTATTTACATTCAATAGTATGCCCCCGTCTGTAGACCTAATGCACCTAAGCTCAAGATCATACCAGTTCATACATTCGAGAACTAATTCTGGGTATTGTATGACCGTGGGAAAAGAAGTGGCTTCTATAAGGCCACTATCAAAAATTTTCTCCATCATAGGGGAACTTGCAGGATTTTTGGTTCTTTCTAAACAATCTTCTGGACTAGCTTCATCTAAAGAATTATGCCCCAATTTAGTTAAAGAATGTGCAAGACCAGAACTCGACCCTAATTTTGAACAGATGGGCCTCATGGCGAAGATTTAAATAGGTATAAAAAAAAGAAATAAACCCAGCTAAAACAAATGCAATAAATTCAACTAGCTTCCTTCTACGACAAAGAAATAACAGAGATGACAAGAAATTTCAAAACTCACCTTTCATGCAAACCCAATCCCTGTAACCCTGAACATAACTAATTACCTCCAGCGTTGAACTCCTTTCTTGCTAACTTTAGCTTCTTAATGACGGTGCAATTTATTTGAAATGTATAAAAGGCTCAAAATCCGGCTTCATAATTGCCATGTTTCAAATATCAAATCTGCTCATGCTAGGTTAATGTTGAAGTGACACAATTTTGTCACTTGCATTTGTACAAGTCATTCCTCTCAAGGCACTTACTGTGTAATGATCACTTCCTTTAATGGAAACTTTTAAAATTTAAGTTCCTGAGATTTCCAGAATATTCCTTTCCTTAATCATTTTCCTCCATTACCCACCTTCATATTTTCTTGCAGCATGGGCTTTAAGCTTGCGAACATTTCAACTGAGATGAAAGATTCAACGGTTCAAGTTCACTCACCGCTGAGATTCCTCCTACAAACTTAAAACATACTTTAACAAGGACTTGGCACATAGACACATAGGATGAACTTTAAAGCAAGGAACTATTGAACTTACACACAGGTTTAAGCAGAAGGTTCAAAAGGAGCACTTCAGCATACAAATGTCGAAACAAAAGGTATTATAACAAAACAACAACGAGATGACATTAATGTATTCAATTTTTGTTTTAAAACAAAGAAATTATGAAAAAATTAAATGTGCAAAAATAGGGGTAACAGACATCATATTGTCCTAAGGGCTCATATGGTGTAATAAGGGGTCATGTCATGTACTAGGATGTTAAAAAGGGTCATATGGTGTTGTTAGGGTTCATATGGGGTCCTAAGGGCCCAGACATGTGTTAGAACACCATATGACCACTTAGGATACCATATGACCCATTAGAACATCATATTGTCTTAAGGGGTCATATGGTTTCATAAGGGGTCATGTCATGTACTAGGAGGTTAAAAGGGGCCATATGGTGTTCTTAGGGGTCATATGATGTCCTAAGGGGTCATATGGTGTTGTTATGGGTTATATGGGTTCCTAAGGGCTCACATGTGTTAGAACACCATATGACCTGTTAGGACACCATATGACCCATTAGGGCATCATATTGTCCTAAGGGATCATATGGTGTCATAATGGCTCATGTCATGTACTAGGATGTTAAAAGGGGTCATATGGTGTCCTAAGGGGTCATGCAGGGTCATAAAGGCCCACACATGTGTTATAACATCATTTGACACCTTAGGACACCATATGACCCATTAGGACACCTAAGGGGTCATATGGTCTCATAAGGGGTCATGTTGTGTATTAGGATGCTAAAAGGGGCCATATGGTTTCCTCTAGGGTCATATTATGTCCTAAGGGGTCATATGGTGTTGTTAAGGGTCATATGGGGTCCTAAGGGCCCACACATGTGTTAGAAAACCATATGACCCCTTAGGAGACTTTATGACCCATTAGGACATCATATTGTCCTAAGGGGTCATATGGTGTCATAGTGGGTCATGTCATGTACTAGGATGTTAAAAGGGGTCATATGGTGTTGTTAGGGGTCATATGGGGTCCTAAGGTCCCAAACATGTGTTAGAACACCATATGATACCTTAGAAAACAATATGACCCATCTGGACATCATATTGTCCTAAGGGGTCATATGGTCTCATAAGGGCTCATGTCATGTACTAGGATGTCAAAATGGGCAATATGGTGTCCTCAGGGGTTGTATGGTTCCCTAAGGGGTCATACGGTGTCTTTAGGGGTCATATGGGGTCCTAAGGGCCCACACATGTGTTAGAACACCATATGACACCTTAGGATACCATATGACCCATTAGGACATCATATTGTCCTAAGAGGTCATATGGTGTCATAAGGGGTCATGTCATGTATACGATGTTAAAAAGTGTCATATGGTGTCCTGAGGGGTCATATGGTGTCGTTAGGAGTCATATGTGGTCCTAAGGGACCACACATGTGTTAGAACTCCATATGAACCCTTAGGACACCATATGACCCATTTGGACATCATATTGTCCTAAGGGGTCATATGGTATAATAAGGGGTCATGTTGTGTACTAGGATATTAAAAGGGGCCATACAGTGTCCTCGGGGGTCATATGGTGTCCTAAGGGGTCATATGGTGCCATTAGGAGTCATATGGGGTCCTAAGGGTCCTAAGGGCTAACACATGTCCTATTCTCTCTCTCTCTCTCTCAAGTCTTTCTCCCTTTGTCTTTCTCCCTTTCTCTTTCTCTCTGTCTTTCTCCCTCTCACCCTCTCTCACTCTCTCTCCCTCCACAACCCTATCTCTTCCCTTTCCCTCTCTCCCTCCCATTGTTTCCTTCTCTCTCTCTCTCTCTCTCTCTCTCTCTCTTTGACCTCCTTTCTCTTTCTCTCTTAGGTCTCTCTCCCTCTCACCCTCTCTCACTTTCTCTCCCTCCCCCATCCTATCCCTTCCCTCTCCCTCTCTCCCTCCCATTGTTTCCATTTCCCCCTCTCTATCTCCCTCCCCCATCTTGTCTCTTCCCACTCCTTCTCTCCCTCCCATTGTTTCCCTCCCCCCTCTCTCTTTCTTCCTCCCCAATCCAATCTCTTCCCTCTCTCTCTCCCCCTCCCATTGTTTCCCTCCCCCGCTCTCTCTTTCTCCCTTCCCCATCTTATCTCTTCCCTCTCCCTTTCATTGTTTCCCTCCCCCCATCTCTTTATTATATCTCTCCCTCTTTTCATCAACCCCTACCTCCCTCCCTCCATTTCTCTCACTTGGGTTCTCTCTTTGCCACAACCCCTCCCCCCCTCTATCACTTAATCTTGTTAGGTCCCGGAGACAACTGAGAGGGGGGGGGTGAATCAGTTGTAAAATAAATTCAAACCAAAACAACTTAACCAACTTAATGCTTATTACTGATAAACCAGTTTAATATGTCGGTAGACAGTTTTAACAGTTAATTGCTATACCAGTAAGGATTAGTGCATGAAACATAAAGACAAAGTCATCCACAACACATAACACCAATATTTGTACATGGAAACCCTATAAGGGGAAACCACGGTGGGAAACCTTACCCACAATCAGATGATACTACTGCAGATAGTAAGTGTACATAAATGGGGTCTGCACATGCAGAAAGGCCAAGCGCCTAGACCTCACTACTCAATCACAAAATGAGAGTCACACTGACTACAGTTGGATGGTTAAATCCAATAAGAATGTACTACACAAAATAGCATCTTCATATGCTGGATTCAGTACCGATGTAGTTTTGATTGTCTTCACAAAAACCCTCCTTCAATCTTCAAATGATGTCTATGTGTATAGATCTGCTTATTCTCGCATAAACCTTCACACAATCCCTTTTTTCGCATTCCACATTTGATCTTACAAATAAGATCTTACATTTATACCATAACCTAAGACCAATTTTAGTAGGTCGGCTCTACAAGATAGTACAATAAAAACATTTTACAAAGAATACAATATCCGATGCAATAACTGATTCAACATGTCGGCTTAACACATTTATAACAATAATTAATCATCTCCTTAGCGTGTCGTGCTGATCTGGAAAAGATAAACCTGCCAGTGTAACCTAGACCTATTTGCCGGTAACAGCAAATATGCAAATGCTAATGTACCAATAAACAAAACTCCAAAACAAAGTGTCCACACGATGTCTTCGACATAACCAAGTGTTTTCCATATTATTCCAAGTGTCAGTGATCATTATATCTTGTCGGTGTACCAGATATCGGTGACTGTGTATGAGTCACTTTCTTGCCGGTGAATGTTGTTGATTCTCCAAAGTGCCAGAGTTGATAAGTGTTTAGTAGGTGTTGACATCAATGACAAAACCATACCAAAATACCAACAATCTCCCCCTTTGGCATTGATGGCAACACAAGATGGAAAAACCATCAAAGTGCCAAAACAGAAATGCCAAATACCAAAAACCAACAATCTCCAAAAAGAGATCATAACCAAAAATCAAAATACAGATACATAGAGTAATAATCTCTCCCAAACAACAATCTCTCCCCCTGGGAGCAACATGTGTTTTCCTTGTGTTTTTTCATACCAATCTCTCCCCCTTTGACATCAAATGCCAAAGTTCATACCAAAAACATCTTACCAAGCCAAGTTCATATACAAAATACCAATCAATTTAGTATACCAACTACTCCCCCTGAGAAGTAGCTTCCCATCAAAGCCGGAATAAGATTTTTCTGTTAATTCTGTCGGTTGATGACAATCATCAACTTCATAAGTCTCTACTGGTGGGGGTATGACCCCAAGCTGATCTTTGAGATATTCAAAAGTCTCCTTAGGTAGAGGTTTAGTAAAGATATCTACAATCTGCTCTTTAGTGTTCACATAAACCAGATTTATTTCCTTTGCTTCAACATTTTCCCTTAGAAAATTAAGTTTGATAGAAACATGTTTGGTTTTAGAATGTAATACCGGATTCTTAGATATATCAATTGTTGCAGTGTTATCACAATAAATAGTAATACGTTCCTTTGATTTTACCTTTATGTCTTTCAACATTTGCTTAAGCCATAGTACCTATGTACAGTTAGTTGCTGATGCAACATATTCTGATTCTGCTGTTGATAAAGATGTACAACTTTGTTTCTTACTCAACCAAGAAACTAGTTTGTTTCCAAGAAAGAATGCTTTGCCGGTGGTGCTTTTTCTATCATCCACATCTCCTGCCCAATTTGCATCTGTGTGCACATAATTCAAAGTTTTCATCTCTAGGATACCATAATCCAAGATTTATAGTGCCTTGTAAGTACCGGAAAATCTTTTTTACTGCTGATTCATGATTTTCTCTAGGAATACTTTGCAATCTTGAAACAATACATACTACATTCATAATATTAGGTTTGGTTTGTGTCAAATATAGTAAACCTCCTATCATAGATTTGTATCTAGTTGGATTAACAGGTGTAGATTCATCCCTTAGTGATAAATTGTCATTTGTTGTCATAGGTGTGCTTACCGGTTTAGAGTTCTCCATCCCAAATTTCTTTAGTAACTCTTTTAAGTACTTGGATTGACTCAAGAATATACCTTTATCAGTCTGTGAAATCTGCAATCCCAAAAAGAATTTTATTTCTCCAATCATAGACATTTCAATTTCTTGCTGCATTTTAATAGAAAATTCTTTACATAATCCATCTTCTCCTCCAAAGATTATGTCATCAACAAATACTTCTATAATTAAGATGTCATCATTAGTCACTTTATAATATAAATTGTTGTTTGCATTACCTTTAGAAAAACCAATCTTCAAAAGATACTTATCTAATCTTGCATACCAAGCTCTTGGAGCTTGTTTTAATCCATACAAAGCTTTTCTTAACCTGCAAACCATATCTTTTTTATCTGTCAAAGAAAATCCATCAAGTTGTTCAATGTACACTTCTTCTTAAAGATCTCCATTCCAAAATGCACATTTAATATCCATTTGATATACTTTGTAGTTCTTATGTGCTGCAAAAGCCAAAAATAATCTGACTGCCTCAATTCTAGCTACCAGTGCAAAGGTTTCATTGTAATCAATTCCTTCTTTCTATAAATATCCCTTACACACTAGTCTTGCTTTATTTCTGACAACCTTACCATCTTTATTAAGTTTGTTTCTGAATACCCATTTGGTTCCAATTACATTTTTATCTTTAGGTCGGGGAGCTAATGTCCAAGTGTTATTTTTCTCAATTTGTTCTAATTCTTCTTCCATAGCTTTAATCCAAAATTTATCTTCACATGCCTCACTAACTGATGATGGTTCAATTTGAGAAATAAGACATACCTCTTTATTTGCCAATCTTCCTCTTGTCATAAATCCTTTAAACTTGTTTCCAATTATCTGATCTTCAGAATGATTCAGTCTTACATACCGGGGTGTCTTTGTTTGCTGTTGTTCCTCAGTTACTGTGGAATCCTCAGATGATACTGGGGTAACTAGATCTTCATTCTGTACTGGTGGATTCAGTGTAGGTTCATTTGTCAAAATTTTTGTTGCCGGTTCAGAGTTTATATACCTTGAAGTTCCTCTGAATTGTTCATCAATCTTTACATTTGTACTTTCAACAATTTTTTGCAATCTTTTGTTAAAACATCTATATGCCTTGCTCTTAGATGAATAATCAAGAAATATTCCTTCATCACTTCTAGGATCAAATTTGCCAATATACTCATCTCTTCTGATATAACATTTACTTCCAAAAATTCTGAAATATTTAAGAGTAGGAGTAATACCAAACCATAGTTCATGAGGGGTCTTACCGGTTTCACCTTTGATGTGAACTTTGTTGATTTAAATCCTGCAGTTGAAGAGCTAACATTTTGAATTCTACTAGTGGGAGCAATATCCTTTCTTCCAGTGACCTCTGGTAGGTCAGTCTGTGTTTCCATTTCCTTAAGCAATGGTTTGTTTTGCTCAGTAGTTGCCGGTGGCACTGATTCTGTATTAATCTATTCCTGTGTTGGAGCTTGTTGCTCTACTTGTTGCTTTGTTTGTTGGTCTCCTTATTGTTCTATTTTCCAATCTGTCAGTTTACCTTCTATGTTATCAGTTACCGGTGGCTCACTAGCCTTATCTATCTTACTGGTTGTGTCCTTATCTACCACAATGTTGACCTTATAAGTATCAACATCTACTGTATATAATACCTCAGAATTAGGATTTGTATCCTCCTGTGATATATCCATACTCTCATCAGCTAGTTGATCTTCATTTGTTGTTACCGGTGGAGTAATCAGAGGTGGTGGGGATAAATTATCTCTTATTTTGATGCTAGGAGGTCCACCAACCTTTCCTTTTCCCTTATCCTTGTCTTTCTGATATACCTTGATTGGTTTAGGGTTTCTATACTCTTCCTGTTTTTCCTTCTCAACAAGGAATATATCCCATGCATTTTCAGTTTCCTCTGTAACCTCATTTACTCTTCCAACCATTAGTGCAATATGCTTTTGTGCAGTAGAGAATACTAACTGGTTAGCCTCTACAATTAGATCATCTATTTCTTTCAAAGAGTTAACTGGGTAGACAACAAGTAATTTTTCAACTTTTATTTTCTTGTCAAGCTCTACAACCACTTGTCTTCTTGCTTCTAGTCTCTTGAATAGTTCATCTGGTAGTTCATCTACAACTTGCATCAAGAACTTCTTGTAGATATCTGAGTAGTGTAAGATAACACTATTTTCAACTTTTTCCTTATCATCAACTGATAGTGAGTCATATAGTTTGTCAATGTTTTTCAGTTGTCCTTCCTTTGTTATTTCAACTAGCAATTGTTGGCATTTTTGTTGTTTATGTTGTGATTGTCATTGATGGACACACACTTGTATTGAGATCCCCTTTATATGTATGAGCTCAAGCTCAATTGGTATTTATTCCAACCAGTATGTTTTATACTAGTCTTTAGACTAGTGGTGATTTTGCAAAATCTGTTTCCCAGTCTGAAGCGGCATGTCAACCCCAAGCGGTTTGTAGAGCCCAATAGTACGAGGGAGAAAAGCGGCACAACACATTCTTACTAGTCTTCATTTTTGTCAAACCGGCAACTAGTATTCTGTATGAACCGGTAATACTCTATGATGAGTTACCAACCGACATTTTGTGATGAGTTACCAATCCACCGATTGTTTGACGGTGCCGACACATTGATGATGCTTTTTGTGTCATGTTACTGAGTATGTCTAGATTCATTGAACCTAGGAAATTGTAATGTAATCCTATTGGACCGACATGAAATCAGATTCCTTTAAAAGGACATCATGTCTAGGGTTTTAGTTGTTGCTGAAAGGGTTAATGTCGTGCTAGGGTTTAAGGTGGTTGTTGAGTGGTTGTAAGAACAATCTTATCTAAGAAGATCAAGTTGTAACTGAGAGAGAGAGAGAGAGAGAAGACTGAAGTAATTCTAGAATGCATTAGCTGTGAGCAATACTAGATCTAATCAAGTAGTTTGTGCTATTAGATAGATCAAACACTTGTTGATTACTCACATCTTTGACAAGTCTGTAGCCCTTAACCGGGTCGGCCTCAAAGCCTTTGTAAAATCCTCTAACAAGGTGGTTCACACCTATGAATCTAAAATCCTCTAACAAGGTAGTCTTTAATCGGACTTATCTCCTAACAAAGATTGAGATTCCTAATAGGATCTGTTCTGGTGAAGAACATTGTAAGACCTTAACCGGTCTAGTTTCTATTCTGCAGATAGTGACTTGTGAGTTCCATCTCACTGTGGTTTTTCCTTCCACGTCAAATATCTTGTGTTATGGTTGTATTGCTTTTGTGGGTGAATGCATTATTCGCATTTTGGTTCGCATGTGTGGTAACCGGTCTGACTGTTAAACTGCTTTACTGGTTTATCTTTAGACTATGTAAGTGTTTTAGTGCATTGATTTTTGGCATACTAATTCACCCCCCCCCTCTTAGCATTCATCAGCAGTCTGTCAATCAGAGTAATATTTTGTTGAGTTCTTTTCTTTGGTGTCAACTTTTTCTTCTTAGGAGTAGACTTCTTGACCAGGGGGCTCACTGTCTATTGTTTTTGTCTGGTTCTTCTAGGCGAAGATGTGGATACCGGTGAAGGTTGGCTTTTCCTTACAACTCTTTTAAATGCAGCTGGCATGTCACTCTCTGAAGAAGTTGCTACCGGTGAAAGGTGAGATATTGTGTTATGGTGTGTTTTTCATGTGGTTGCTTTTGTCTCTGTTTATTGCATTACTTTCTATTTACCGGTACATAGTATTAATATGCTCTACATGTTTTAAGTTAAGAAAATCTTACAACCAATTAGATACTGATTCACCCCCCCTCTTAGTATCTGTGGGAATCCTAACAAATCTCTCTCTCCCTTTGATATCTCCCTATTTTTTCATCCCTTCCTCTCTATCTCCCTAATATACTCCTCTCTTTCATCAACCCCTCCCTTCCTTCCTCCATCTTTTTTTCACTTGATCTTTCTCTCTCTTAGGTCTCTCCCTCAACCCATTCCTCTCTCTCTCTTCCCCTTGGGATCTCTCTATCATTGGTATTTTTCTTTCTTTCCATCAACCACTCCCTCCATATCTCTCACTTACTCTCTCTCTCTCCCTAGTATTTGCCTTTCTTTCCATCAACCATAAAGAGGAGAGAGAGAGAGAGAGAGAGGGAGAGAGAGGGGTTGGGGTTGAGGGAGATACTAGAGGGAGAGAAAGCCTAAGTGCAAGAGGAGAAAAAGAAAGGGATATGCTAGAGAGAGAGAGAGAGATAGAATGCAGATACGAGCATGTTGAAATTATTAAAATTTAACTAAGTCTGAAATATATGTGAATACTCTGAAAACTATAATTTCCATTATAACTCCTAGAGATCTGAAACCACTCTCAAACATCCTAACAATATATAAATAAAATATAACTTAAAGTATAAGTCAGTCCCTGACTTATACTTAAATTTTATATTTTATGTATATATTCTAAGAGAGAGAGAGAGAGGGAGAAAGAGAGACAAATTTACAGTTTCCAACATGAAAATGCACTTGTTATTATGGAAATCCATTTGGCGCATGCCAAATTTTGCGCTCGCCTTATTTGGCATACACCAAATAGAAATGGCGCGACCAAACCTTAGGTTCGGCATGCCAACCCATTTAGCACACACCTTATTTAGCATGCACCATAAGGCCTGGGGGCCAAAAAGTTTTTTGTCACTTTTTTGGTCCCCCATCTTTGTGCACTTACCCACATATGGCTTCTCGGTCTAGTAAGGAGATGCTTACTATGATCCATATGAGGAAAGAGAAATAAAAGAGACAAGAATTCCACTAGCCAACAAGTTATTTTATGTTGGGTGATTTATGATTGTATCATGGATTCCATTGGCTAGCAAGTTATGTTATGCTAGATGATCCATGCTAGGGAATACTACAAAGAAAAACTCTTGTTTTCTAAATAATTTGAAAAATCTACTACAAAATGGTATTGTGTAGTGGCACACATAAGGATTACCAAACAAAACCCTCTGTCTGCAAGGAAATTTGTAAACAATACTAATAACACCTATGGAAGCATAAAAAAAAACAATGATCAAAACTTGTATAAGTGTAAACAATGACAATGATCACACTAGAAACCCATTCTATACTAGGTGAATACTAAACAATATCAAGAGATTGATAACCATGACTTAGGGGGTGATATGTAACACAACACCGCCACTTTGGAGGTACATAAATGAATTACCACAATATAAAAGGAGGTCTAATATGTCTCCCTTGAAGATTTCAACATACCTCTATGTTGATATCTTAAGTTAGATAAAAATAAAGGATAAACACCTTTAACACCAAGGAGATGTCGGTTACAAATATGCATGCATTCCAAGCTAGGAAGAAATATCTTTATGCATATTTATTTATTTAAGAAAGGAATTGATAATTGTAAAAGAGGTAACTTGAAACAAGTGCAAAGGGATCCTTTAAAAGGATACATGAATATCAAAGAGGGAGGAAGAGATCTTTACTTAAAGATATATACCTCCAAAAAGAGAGGAGATCTTTAATAAAAATGACATATTTGAAATTAAGAAAGGGGATGGAGAACAAGAATATGCACCTTTCCTATTTCTATGAAAAGGGGATTCTTGGTGAAGGATTTCATACTTTCTATCATTAAGGAGATATCATTCATAAAACACATACAATTTCAAGAAAGGAAGAGGTCCTAATCAAGGAACACACATGTCCAAGAAAGGAGAGCATTCACATGAAAAGGCAAACAATTATATGTAAGAAAGGATATCAAGTTATAAAAGATACAACTCAAAAAAGGGAAACTCGATCCTTAGAAAGAAAGAGATGATTGAAAAACTATGCTTGCCTCGTAGAGTGGAGACAAGAATAACTAGGATATTATGTTGCTGCCCAAATATGATTGCACATGAAATTGTACCACCATAAATGACAATAAGCTCCCAATAGGTAAGCTACCAATGTCACATAGTGAAGGGAAACATAATAGGACATAAATGTCATTTAGAAGAGATAATATGAGGGTACAACTCATTGTCACATGTTATTTGAATGATACTAGAGTTACAATAAGTGGTTGAATTTTAGTCTCCAAGTCATGAGATTTATTGGTGGAATGGGCAATGTGGTTTTGATGATATTTTCAAAAAAGATTTATCTTAATTTCATTTATGATTATTTCTTTAATTTTTCAATGGGAGAGTAATCAAGCGGGGCTTAAGAAGATCTTACAAAATACTAACTTTTGTGATGAAAAATTAGGAGATGAAGACATGAATGTTTTATACAATTGGGAAGGAGATGTCGACAAATGAGGAGGTTGGAAACATAAACCTTCTTTATAAAATTGTGATGTATATTTTTCATAACCCTCAATAAATTTTTGCACATAACCTAAACTGTGTTCATTGTATCTATGTTTAGAAAGGATTTTAAAACCAACTCCATAATGTTAATCCAAAACAAGTGTAGGAGTAGATGTTGAAATATTAGAAGGAGAGGGTTGACTCTTAGTTTTAATTTTATCAAAACTTAAAGAGCCCCAATCAACATCGAGTGATGTGTTAGAAGAAGAAGTTGGAATGGTTTTATAAGAATCTTGAACAAATAATACATTGGTCTCTTTTGAGGCTTGAGTCCAAAATTTGGGGACTTTATATTCTCTACAAAAGGAGGGTGTGAAGTATAATGACCCCCAATCATCCTCTAAGAGTACCTCTTCAGGTGATGGAGTATCTTTAGTAGGGTATGATGCATTTGTTTGTATTGGAGAAAGAATTGAAGAAATTGAAGGAGATTGAGTTCTTATTTTCACTTGCAAATTATTATCATCGTCTAAGGTATACATCTCAAGTATTATTGTAGATAAGCTTGAGATTGCGATAATGAGTAGAAGGAACTACAAGCATATCATGAATCCAAAGTCTACCTAGAAGAAGGTTGTATGTGAGAGTATTGGGCATGACATAGATAAGTATGGTAGGATCCAGGACCTAGTTTAATAGGCAGTATAATTGTACCTAATGATTGCTCAACATTATAAAGGCCATGAATATAAAGATAGTCAGGTTGAATAAGAGAAGTATCCACATTGATTTTATGCAAAAAGTTAATGTTTCACCCATTAAGACCTGATCCAGTATCCCCTAAATTATTTTTATCACAATACCATTAATGAGAACAATAATCATGAGGGGTCACATTTATTTTGAATTTCCTAAACAAGGTAACACATTTTAGTGGAACATAATATTTACCTTTGTTTTCATGCATGTACAATCAATAATGGTTACTACCTCATTTGGTTTAGTAGAAGGTGAGGCAAGTATTTTTTGTAAGGCTTCTTGAAGCATCCCAATGTGTGTAGATGAAGTTTGAGTAAAGTCCCAAAGGGATATCTTAGCTAAAGTAGCATGAAGTTTCTAAACAAGATCATACTCCTTACCAACAAGTTATGAAAGATGAGGTGGTAGAGGAAGAAAAGGTTGGGAAGGGAGAACATTGGAATATGTGGGAGATATTTCATGATAATCAAGTTGATGATTCACTCTAATTTTAACAATAGTTATTTGTTTTTTTTAAGGTTAAGGGACACCTTGACGAAGGTTGACAACAATTTTAGGATTCTCATAACCAAAAGAATGAATGAGTTTGACTTGATCTTGGTTGGGTTCTTTATCCATTAAAGCTTCATCTTTAGGAGAGAGAGAGAGAATCAAGGAAAGGGATGATGACATCATCCTCATTCTCCAAGATATCCTCATGAGTAGGATTGAAAATGAGGTATATGATATATGTATATGTTATAGTTGCCACTTCTTTTGAGGATAATGTGCATGTTATTTATAGTATTATCATATAGCTTTGTAATGTGTTTGTGACCCATTTAATTTGGGTTTTGTGTGCTCTATTTTAATTAGGGTTGCTATCGTAGTAGTGGATCATAAATTACATTTTATGATGATTTAATATAAGAAAAATTATATACTCTATCTTAAATCTTTGTGGGTTGATATGTGATCTGGGTTTTTACTAAATTATTTTAAAGCATTCAAACCAAAAATAGACCTATTAAGTAGTCAATAGTGTTGGAAGCTCGTGAGTTTATCATGTTACCTATTGGTTCAGTGATTAAGAATAAAACCTTATTATTGTTGTGTAAACATGGACATTATGTAGATTTTTGATAGATTTGTTTAGGTATTTAAATATGGGGAAAATTTTGAATGTGCAATCAAATATTTTGGCTCCAATTATCATGGTTGTGAGAATAGGTTTAAAATATATAAACTCACATTTTAATGGTTCAAAATATTAAATAATTATCAAAGATTTCAAATAATATTTTTTTAAGTATTTAGCTTAGGATATTATAGCAGTATCAAACCATATTACTTAAATTTATATATTTATAAAGCATTTAAGGAATATTAGCATTAATATCCATTATGATATTACATGAAATTCATTTAGTATAGAAGGATTCACTAGATTCATGTTGAGTCCAATAAAATATGTGATGTTCTAGATTAGCATCACCCAAAATGTGATGATTTTGACTCAAACCATCACATTTCACTACACCCTTTCTTAATGACCAAAACCCAATCTAATCCTAATCTTGCAAAATATCCAATCAAGTGATAGACAGTTGAGTTGACTCCATTCTTCTTGAACTTGGAGAGTATGGAAAGCAATATCATTATAATTAATATGGGTCATGCACCCCTAGGATCATTCACATCATGGGGATAGAGAGATAGATTATGGATATTGGGTTAATTTGCATGGTTAGATGTTGAATTGTTGGTATGTTTATGTGTTGTCTTGTAGTTCATTGGAGTATTCTTATTGTAAGGTCAACATCAATAAATTTAATAAGCTATATCCAAAATACATTCTCTATTATGAAATAATTTTCTCTAATCCATTATTATTCATTGTCATCTTGAATTTGCCTAGGAAGGGGAATGCTTTCTTATATATAACCCCAACCAACTCAATCCAATCTTCTTTAATCATTGGAGATACCTAACATAAAAGCCTAAGTGAGGGATAAGAAACTCTAAAAATAGATTTCATTTTTTTCTTGTTCTCCTTGTTTGATGATTTTTTGATGTCTTGTTCAATGCCTTCTGATGGTATTAAAGGATTTTTCTCTTTTTAATTTGATTTTTTCAATGTTTTGACTGATTTTGACTAAAAGTGTTATTCTAAAATGACTAAATTTTCCAATTTAATTAGCTGCTCTACGATTAAAAAATTCTAAGTCTTTTCAAATGTAATATTTACATATTTCTTCTACAAGAAACGAAAAATTTCAGTACAAGTGTTTGAATCATCACTTAAGAGATGTTCTAGATGGGCATCAACATACTCACCAGCTCAAGGGGCATTAGGAGGTCTAGTGATTTTGCGGAATCCAAAATCTGTGTGTGTAAAATCTCAGAAAAATGAGAATTATTGGAAACTTGTACAAGTGACCAAGTTTGACTTAAGCTTTTGGATAATAAACGTTTATGGCCCCACTTCGACGATAGATAAGAAGAAGTTGTGGGATGAAATCACAAGACAAATAAGCTTAATTCCAAATCGGAAAACAGTCATAGTAGGGGACTTTAATGCAATTACTTCTTTACAAGAAAAAAGTGGTGGAATAAGTCCACCACCAAGGGTGATGTCAGACTTTAGTATGTTTATAGCATCCAATGCGATGAGGGATATTGAGCCAGCAATAGGCAAATTTAGTTGGACTAATAAAAGGAGAGGTTTCCTGCAACTAGCAGAAAGACTAGATAGGTTCTTGGTGTCTCCAAATTGGTTCATCTCATCGCACAAGCTAAAATCAGAAATATTTCCATATCCAGGATCAGATCATTATGCAATTTGTCTGGATATATCCAACATTACTATTCCAAGAGCTAAATCTTCCTTCAAATTTGAGAGTATGTGGTTCAGACATCCTCAATTATTGGACCTTTTGAAGCAATGGTGGGTCAATGCTCCATATGAATAGGGGACATTTGAGAGTATGTGGTTCAGACATCCTCAGTTATTGGACCTTTTGAAGCAATGGTGGGTCAATGCTCCATATGAATAGGGGACTAAGATGTTTCAATTTCATAGAAAATTGGTGTTTGTCAAGCAACAAATCAAAATCTGGAATACGAAATTTTTTCAGAAATATTTTTCTAACAGAAAGATATAGTGTTTAAAGAACTAACAATAGTTCATGAAAGTATAATACAAAATGGATTGGATGCTACCCTTTATGATAAATAGAAAATGTTACAAGCAGAATGGGAGGGATTATAATCTATTGGAGACAAAAGTCTCCAGAGGTATGGTTAAAAGAGGGTGACCATAATAAAAAAAAATTCCATGCTTCAGCACTGATAAAAAAGGTAGCTAAATCAATTCAGAAAATTCAACAGGAATTGGCCACAAGCAACTAGCTTACTATGGAAGATGATAATAACTATGAAGGAATTAAGTTTTTTTTAGAACTTCTTTCAGCGTCGCAGAGTACAGATGTCAATAGAGTTGATGATGAAAATGAATTATTGGAAACAATCCCTCACCTTATCAGCCATGAAGATAATACCCTGCTTATGAGACCTTTTACCTTGGAGGAACTCAAATACGTAGTTTTCTCTTTCCCTCCAGATAAGGCCCCTGGCCCGAATGGATCTACGACACTATTTTCCCAGAAATGTTGGGAGTTTTCGTGCTTCGAGCTTTTATGGGCACTTAAAGAGTCAAAAAGAATTGGGACTATCTTTAGACAGTTTAATGTAGCTAATATTGTAATTTAACCAAAGGTTTCAGAACCTAAAACATTTGTTGAGTTTAGGCCTATTTCATTATGCAATACATTTTACAAAATCTTCACAAAAGTGATTTACTTGAGATTACAATGGTTCATTCGAAAGATTATATCTCAGGAGCAAGAAGGATTTGTTCCTCGTAGAGAAACACATGAAGTGTTACATACAATAACATCGTCAAAGCTGCTATCTTTCATTGTCAAGTTAGATATGATGAAAGCCTATGACAAGGTAAATTGGAAGTTCTTCAATAAGGTTTTGGCAAAGTTTGGGTTTTCCTCTCAGTGGCGTAGATGGATAACATTTTTCTTATCGGTGGCCAAGTTTTCAGTAATCATAAATGGGAATCCAGTAGGTTTCTTCAGTTCCACATAAGGTGTTAGGCAAGGAGACCCTCTTTCTCTTTTTTGTTTTATATTTATGGCAAAATCTTTAACTAGATTCATTATTTTAAAGCATAATCAACATTTATGGCATGGAGTGCAAATACCAAATTCAACTTCATCAGTTACACATTCGCTTTTTGCTGATGACACGCTTCTATTTAACAAGTCTTCTCTATTGGAAGCCAAACAAGCTAAAGAGGCCCTCGATAAATATTCATTAGCCTCTGGTCAGAAGATAAATGCAACAAAGTCAAAGATTTATATCTTAAATACCTTTGATAATCTGAAAAAGAAAATAGTAAAAATATTGGGCTTTCAGGACACATAATTATCTTGTACTTACCTAGGGATCCAATCTTTCTTTAAAGAATCAAATAAAGCTTTCTATCAGAATAAGGTAAATGATTGACTTAAGTCAAGAATCTTAATCTAGAAAGCTAGGTGGTTGTCATTGTCAGGAAGAATTCTTTTTATCAAATTAGTTCAAGCATCAATTCCAAACTACTTTTTTGTTGTCCTTAAAGCTCTTGCATTTGTAATCTCTAAAATAGAAAAGATAATAAGATCCTTTCTTTGGAAAGGTAACATTGATGAGCGCATAAAAGTTCCACTGATTTCTCTAGAAGGGTTAGCACAGGGAAAGAAACAAGGGGGGCATGAATTCAGAATCTCTCATTGAGAAATAAAGCATTCGAGGCCAAACTGGCATGGAAAATGTACACCAATCCATATGCTAAATGGTAAAAAAATTTGCAAGCAAAATATTTAGATAATGAAAACCCAACAAGAATCTTCACAGTGACAAATCCTCCAAAGGGGTCTGCTATTTGGAATTTATTTCTAAATAGCAAGAACCTCATCACCAAATTTTCATCTTGGGAGGTAAATGATGGGAAAAATGTAAATTTTTGGGCAGCTTCATGGAATGGGAAACCCCTATTGTCACAAAATTAGGATCTTCATGAGGTAAGAATAATCTTATCTCAAGCTTGGGGTGAAAATTTCCTAGACTATGTGCAATCATCAAACTCTTTAACTGGGAAAGTTGTGTGGAAATGCCCCTCAAGTAGTCTTTTAAGTTCACAACAATTTGATCTTTTCTATAAATTTCTAAAGGATAGAATAGTCTATTTATCAGCAAAGCCAAATAAAATAATATGGGCAACATCAAAAGCAGGTTCATATACTGTGAAGGAAGGATGTGCAGTCTTAGCCCAATCTAAATATTCTTCACAACCTCAACGTGCATTTTCATTTTGTTGGAACAATAAAGTCCTGCCAAAAGTAGGAAATTTTGCATGGCTTGCCATACAAAAAATAATTTTGACAAGCGATCACCAAGTCAAATTGAAGATTGCAGACCCATTCAAGTGCCCACTTTGTGAAGTTAAGTTTGAAACAATAGATCATTTATTTCTACAATGTAACTTGACTAGAATAAATGTTGGAATTTTGTTAAAAATAAATTAGAACTTTTTAAACCCCTTCCAAAGTCGCTGTGAGATCTCTTCCAAAGTTGGCCATTATTATACCAATCATTCTTTGCTTGCACATGGTATATAGTCCCTGTGCTTGTGATGTGGAACCTCTAGTGGGAAAGAAACATGAGAATTTTCAGAGAAACAAAATCTCCAGTTGAGTTGATACTACTAAAAATAGAAAAGGCAATATTAGAAGGGGTTAACTCATGCGTCTAGAGGGAGATATTAATTAATTCATTATTTACAAATTGGGACAGTTCCATTTTGAAGAATTGGAAAGATATCAGATTACTAGTCGATGACAACTTACTCAAACATAGCTCTTTGAAGGTTGACAAAGCATCAGTTAAATGGTCCCCACCTCTAAAGGACTATGTCAAATTAAAATTCAATGGGGCATCAAAAGGAAATATAGGCAACTCAGGTGCATGATTCTACATCAGAAACTCATCAGGGATAATCTTGGTAGCATCTTCTCTGCATTTAGAACAAGGTAGAAGATCAAGCTTTGTTATTAGGTTTGGAACAAGCAATCCAAATGGGATTTGTATATCTCCATATAGAAGGGGACTCATTGATGATTATCAATGCATGTAGACAAAGAAAGCTCCATAACTGGAATTCAAGCTATATTTTGCACAAAGCATGGGAATTATTAGATAAAATTGAAGCTTCAATAATTTCTCATACTTACAGAGAAGGAAACAGGGTAGCAGACTATCTTGCAGGACTAGGGAGTGGGAACACATAGGTTAGCGCTATTAATGATTTAAGTCAGTTAAACGCCTTCCCATAGTTGATTTGACTCATAATCAAGATGCCAAGGGCGAATAACTAAGTATTTACACTACGTGGCGAAGAAAAATTAGTACAAAGATAGTTTGTAAACAATGTGCAAATAGGAATGATAGCTGCCGATTATGGTTTGAAGGCACTCCAAATGTGTTGATTTGATCGATGTCATTTTCAAGAAATTGCTCCAAAAATGAAGTAATGTTTTCCTTCAAATAGAGCTCAACTTTATTAAACTTACTCATAATCAAGTGTATGTGCAAAATATAGAGTGGTTTCAATTAAATTGTAGGTCGATATGGAGCTTAAGGAATTCCAAGTCAGGAATTATAGGGTACCGAGTAATGTGAAGCTATGGGAAGAACCCTTCTCATCATGCATCGAGAAGGAGGAGTTGTAGAAAGCATTCAAAGTGAACTTGTCTTGCAATAATATTTCATGAAAGGAGATGGATTTGTGGGAGGATTGCTTCCAAGGCATCTTATCCAACACAAAAAACGGTATGCTAAAATATTTCAAGATTGAGGAGATAAAGAGAAAGTATCATGTTATTTCCTTTTTGAGGAATCATACCTGCGTACATGATTTGCAATTATCAACCATTCCACAAGCTACTAGGGAAAGTTATTGCTACCGTTATGTTGCTAATATTAATGTAACAATCCCTTTGTAAGAGAATGAGTATAAACACAAACAAGTGTCCAATGAACGTTTTGTAAATGGACCTCGTAGAGTTGGAGGAAAATCAGCTTCATTTTAATCAGTTTATATGGTTTATATTGTATTCAAGGTTTTAGGGTTTAATATGTAGGTAGGGTTAATATAGTTGTTTGAGTACAATTTACATCTAATTATGTTTGGAAAATGTCTCTGACAATGTCTAAGGGTATACTTCAAATGTATAGGGATATGTATATTGAAAATGTAAAGGGGTTTTGTCTTTTGAAATTATAAAGGGGATCTACCTATCGATATTGTAAAGGGGTTCTATCTATTGAAAATGTAAAGGGGGTTTATCTATTGTAAATGTAAAGGGATCTAGTGAGTCAGTTAGGGGGTGTTTTGTAAGAATTGTTGTATTTCATCGAGCTATAACCAGAGGTTTTATTCTTGGTTCTTTCTTGTTGGTATGCTTGCCTGAACTAGTTTTTTATTCTATCTACTATTTAATATATATAAAATTAATGTGGCTTGCCACTTTTGCCAATATATATATATACATATATACATATATACACATATATACATATATACACATATATACATATATACATATATATGTACATATATATACATATACATATATATATACATATATATACATATATATGTATGTATATATATACATATATATACATATGTACATATATATATGTACATATATATACATATATGTACATATATATGTATGTATATATGTATATATACATATATATACATATGTATATACATATGTATATATACATATACATATATATATAGATACATATGTATATACATATGTATATATATGTATATATACATATATACATACATATATATGTACATATATGTATATATATATGTATATATATGGGTATGTGTAGGATCATGGTGTGCCAAAATAGGCCCTTAAGTGGCAATGAAATTTCAGAAAAATCAGAGTTATGCAACTTGACATGAAAATTTGAATAAGTTGTGAACATTATTTTTAAAATATGTAAGAAGAGAATATATAGAAAATTGAATGTAGTTTCTAAGCTACTAGTTGTTTTTTGGAAAAAAAAAATCTTATTTGATGAAAATTTCAAATTTCAATGCAGTGGTACTAAAATTTCAGGAAAAAAATAAGAAGTAGACATATGTCTGACCACCCTAATCAAAATAAAATCTTAATATTTTTTTATAATATTTATAATATAAGTATTAGACTCATGTTCGGATGTAGCACATTTTTTTTTTTAATTTTTTATGAATTAAATAATTATTTATGATTTTTTTTGCTACAACTTTTCAGAAATTTAGAAACTCCTACGTCTGACCACCTTAACCTGGTCAAAACCTTATGAAATTTAATTTTTTTTAATTTTTCCCTATAGTAGACGAAGCATAGGATGTGACGCATGTTTCGGTTTAAAAAAATGTTATACCGTTTGAAAGTTATGAGTGTTTTTCAATCAGTATATCAATCAGGACTATTGTCAGAATTCAATTAGAAAATAAATAATAATTATTTACTAAAGTCGAAATAAGACAAGCCTTATATTGTTGGAAAGCTGGGAACGTCCTTAAAAAACCCTTTTCATTTTATCAATTTTGGCTACAAAAAAAGTCGTCAGCCACCAGTGTAAAGTCTAGAAAACCAGGGAATACTGAAAAACACGTTTTTTCAGTTGACTTTCCAAGCTTGTAACTTCCAAGCCTAATACCAAAGCATTCCCGAGCCGAAATTTGAAATTTGAAAATTTGAGTACAAAAATCAGATATCGGATAAAATCGGATATCGGATTTTATCCGATAGTCGATTTTTGTACAAAAATTTGTGGTCCCCAATGAATTTCCCTTTGCTGCCATTTATGAAGTAAACTGCCACATGGCAGAAATCCGATATCTGATTAAATCAGATATCGGATTTTATTAGTCATATTTTAAAGAGAGAGAGAAGGAGAGGGAGAGAGGGAGAAAGAGAGGGAGAGAGAGAGAGAGAGAGAGAGAGAGAGAGAGAGAGAAGGAGAGGGAGAGAGAGAGAGAGAGAGAGAGAGAGAGAGGGGGGAGGGGAGAGAGGGAGAGGGAGAGAGAGAGCGAGGGGGGAGAGAGGGAGAGGGAGGAGAGAGAGAGAGAGGGAGAGAGAGAGGAGGAGAGGGAGAGAGGGAGGGAGAGAGAGGGGAGGGGAGAGAGGTAGAGGGAGGAGAGGGAGAGAGGGAGAGAGAGAGAGAGAAGGAGAGGGAGAGAGAGAGAGGGAGAAAGAGAGAGAGAGAGAGAGAGAGAGAGAGAAGGAGAGAGGGAGAGAGAGAGAGGAGACCATATGACCCCTAACGACACAATTTGGTGTCTTAAGGGGACCTATGGTGTCGTTAGGGGTCATATGGTGTCTTGGGACACCATAGGACCCCTTAAGACACCAAATCATGTCGTTAGGGGTCATATTGTGTCTTACGACCCATAACTATGACCCCTAATGATAGTTATGTGATATGGTGTCCCATGAACCCTTATGACCTCTTAGGACACCATATAACCCCTAATGACACCATATTGGGTCGCTTTGGGTCATATTATGTCCTAAGGGGTCATATTGTGGTCTATGACCCCTTAGGACACCATATGACCCCTAACGACATGATTTGGTGTCTTAAGGGGTCCTATGGTGTCGTTAGGGGTCATATGATGTTCGTAGGGGTCATATGGTGTCTTGGGACACCATAGGACCCCTTAGGACACAATATGACCCCTTAGGACACAATACGACCCAAAGCGACCCAATATGGTGTCATTACGGGTCATATGGTGTCCTAGAGGTCATAAGGGTTCATGGGACACCATATGACCCCTATGGACACCATATGACCCCTAACGACACCATCAGACCCCTTAAGACACCAAATCATGTCGTTAGGGGTCATATTGTGTCCTAAGGGGTCCTATGGTGTCCCAAGACACCATATGACCCTTATGGACACCATATGACCCCTAACGACACCATAGGACCCCTTAAGACACCAAATCATGTCGTTAGGGGTCATATTGTGTCTTACGGGGTCGTAGGACACAATATGACCCCTAACGACACAATTTGGTGTCTTAAAGGGTCTTATGGTGTCACAAGACACTATATGATCCCTAACGACACCATAGGACCCCTTAAGACACCAAATCATAACATTAGGGGTCATATTGTGTCTTACGGGGTCGTAGGACACAATATGACCCCTAACGACATGATTTGGTGTCTTATGGGGTCCGATGGTGTCGTTAGGGGTCATATGATGTCCATAAGGGTCATATGGTGTCCCATGAACCCTTATGACCTCTTAGGACACCATATGACCCCTAATGACACCATATTGGGTCGCTTTGGGTCATATTGTGTCGTTAGGGGTCATATTGTGTCTTAAGGGGTCATATGGTCTCCCAAGACACCATATGACCCCTATAGACACCATACGACCCCTAACGACACCATAGGACCCCTAACGACACCAAATCATGTCGTTAGGGGTCATATTGTGTCCTACGACCCCGTACGACACAATATGATCCCTAACGATATTATTTGGTGTCTTAAGGGGTCCTATGGTGTCGTTAGGGGTCATATGGTGTCCATAGGGGTCATATGATGTCTTGGGACACCATAGGACCCCTTAAGATACCATATGACCCCTAATGACACCATATCGGGTCGCTTTGGGTCATATTGTGTCTTAAGGGGTCCTATGGTGTCCCAAGACACCATATGACCCCTATGGACACCATATGACCCCTAACGACACCATAGGACCCCTTAAGACACCAAATCATGTCGTTAGGGGTCATATTGTGTCGTACGACCCTGTACGACACAATATGATCCCTAACGATATGATTTGGTGTCTTAAGGGGTCATATGGTGTCCATAGGGGTCATATGGTGTCTTCGGACACCATAGGACCCCTTAAGACACCATATGACCCCTAATGACACCATATTGGGTCGCTTTGGGTCATATTGTGTCGTTAGGGGTCATATTGTGTCTTTAGGGGTCCTATGGTGTCCCAAGACACCATATGACCCCTATGGATACCATATGACCCCTAACGACACCATAGGACCCCTTAAGACACCAAATCATGTCGTTAGGGGTCATATTGTGTCCTACGACCCCGTACGATACAATATGATCCCTAACGATATGATTTGGTGTCTTAAGGGGTCCTATGGTGTCGTTAGGGGTCATATGGTGTCCATAGGGGTCATATGGTGTCTTGGGACACCATAGGACTCCTTAAGACACCATATGACCCCTAATGACACCATATTGGGTCACTTTGGGTCATATTGTGTCGTTAGGGGTCATATTGTGTCTTAAGAGGTCCTATGGTGTCCCAACACACTATATGACCCCTAACGACACCATAGGACCCTTTAAGACACCAAATCATGTCGTTAGGGATTATATTGTGTCGTACGGGGTCGTAGGACACAATATGACCCCTAACGACATGATTTGGTGTCTTAAGGGGTCCTATGGTGTCGTTAGGGGTCATATGGTGTCTTGGGACACCATAGGACCCCTTAAGACACAATATGACCCCTTAGGACACAATATGACCCAAAGCGACCCAATATGGTGTCATTAGGGGTCATATGGTGTCCTAAGAGGTCATAAGGGTTCATGGGACACCATATGACCCCTAACGACACCATCGGACCCCTTAAACACCAAATCATGTTGTTAGGGGTCATATTGTGTCCTAAGGGGTCCTATGGTGTCCCAAGACACCATATGACCCCTATGGACACCATATGACCCCTAACGACACCATAGGACCCCTCAAGACACCAAATCATGTCGTTAGGGGTCATATTGTGTCTTACGAGGTCGTAGGACACAATATGACTCCTAACGACACAATTTGGTGTCTTAAGAGGTCTTATGGTGTCACAAGACACCATATGATCCCTAACGACATCATAGGACCCCTTAAGACACCAAATCATAACATTAGGGGTCATATTGTGTCTTACGGGGTCATAGGACACAATATGACCCCTAACGACATGATTTGGTGTCTTAAGGGGTTTGATGGTGTCGTTAGGGGTCATATGGTGTCCATAGGGGTCATATGGTGTCCCATGAACCCTTATGACCTCTTAGGACACCATATGACCCCTAATGACACCATATTGGGTCGCTTTGGGTCATATTGTGTCATTAGGGGTCATATTATGTCTTAAGGGGTCCTATGGTGTCCCAAGGCACCATATGACCCCTAACGACACCATATGACCCCTTAAGACACCAAATCATGTCGTTAGGGGTCATATTGTGTCCTACAACCCCGTACAACACAATATGATCCCTAACGATATTATTTGGTGTCTTAAGGGGTCCTATGGTGTCGTTAGGGGTCATATGGTGTCCATAGAGGTCATATGGTGTCCCATGAACCCTTATGACCTCTTAGGACACCATATGACCCTTAATGACACCATATTGGGTCGCTTTGGGTCATATTGTGTCATTAGGGTTTATATTGTGTCTTAAGGGGTCCTATGGTGTCCCAAGACACTATATGACCCCTATGGACACCATATGACCCCTAACGACACCATAGGACCCCTTAAGACACAAAATCATGTTATTAGGGATCATATTGTGTCGTACGGGGTCGTGGGACACAATATGACCCCTAGCGACATGTTTTGGTGTCTTAAGGGGTCCTATGGTGTTGTTAGGGGTCATATGGTGTCTAGGGACACCATAGGACCCCTTAAGACACAATATGACCCCTTAGGACACAATATGACCCAAAGCGACCCAATATGGTATCATTAGGGGTCATATGTTGTCCTAAGAGGTCATAAGGGTTCATGGGACACCATATGACCCCTAACGACACCATCGGACCCCTAAAGACACCAAATCATGTCGTTAGGGGTCATATTGTGTGTGTGTGTCTCTCTCTCTCCTCTCTCTTTCTCTCTCTCCCTCTCTCCCTCTCCTCTCTCTCTCTCTCTCTCTCTCTCTCTCTCCCTCTCCTCCTCTCTCTCTCTCTCCCTCTCTCCCTCTCCTCCTCCTCCTCTCTCTCTCTCTCTCTCTCTCTCTCTCTCTCTCTCTCTCTCTCTCTCTCTCTCTCTCTCTCTCCTTCTCCTCCTCTCTCTCTCTCTCTCTCTCTCTCTCTCTCTCCCTCTCCTCCTCTCTCTCTCTCCCTCTCTCCCTCTCCTCCTCTCTCTCTCTCTCTCTCTCTCTCCCTCTCCTCCTCTATCTCTCTCTCTCTCTCTCCTCCTCTCTCTCTCTCTCTCTCCCTCTCCTCCTCTCTCTCTCTCTCCCTCTCTCCCTCTCCTCTCTCTCTCTCTCCCTCTCCTCCTCTCTTTCTCTATCTCTCTCTCTCTCTCTCTCTCTCTCTCTCTCTCTCTCTCTCCTTCTCCTCTCTCTCTCTCACCCTCTCTCCCTCTCTCTCTCTCTCTCACCCTCTCTCCCTCTCTCTCTCTCTCTCTCTCTCTCTCTCTCTCTCTCTCTCTCTCTCTCTCTCTCTCTCTCTCTCCCTCTCCTCCTCTCTCTCTCTCTCTCCCTCTCTCCCTCTCCTCCTCTCTCTCTCTCTAAAATATGACCAATAAAATCTGATATCCGATTTAATCGGATATCGGATTTTATCAGATATCCAATTTTGGTACTAAAAACCAAAAAAAAAAAAGGGTTTGTGGGCCATTCTGTTGATTCCAAGGGCCGACAGTCTGGGTCCTATGTTTTCTGTCGACGATCACGGGGTTGCAGACAGCTAGAGACAAATTAGTGCTTTTGGGAGATTCTTAAAGTGAAAACTTACATTTTCAATCATGAAGGAGCATATGTGTGGAGGGAAATGGGGAGTAGTAGTCGTTGAAAGTCTAAACGCAAAAGAAAACTTTCAAATGACCAAGTTGAAGTGTATAGAGAAAGAGATAGAGAATGTCATAGGAGGAGAAGACAAGGTATGTTAAATATTGCTAATGTTACTTCAACTAAAGAGGAAATTGAAATTGAAAATGTGCCACAAGTTATTGAAAATGAAAATGTAGATTTTGAAAGTGAAAATATTGAAAATGTTGAAAGTGATAATGAAAATGCTCAACATGTGGAAAATGTGCCACAAGTTATTGAAAATGAAAATGTAGATTTTGAAAGTGAAAATATTGAAAATTTTGAAAATGTTGAAAGTGATAATGAAAATGCTCAACATGTGGAAAATTTTGACATAGGAGGTGAAAATGTGGAAAAATTTAACATTGAAGGTGGAATTGCCTCACCAAGTGAACCATATGTAACACCTAATTACTTTAGAAATGAAGACCCTCTCATGGATGAAAGACAAATTCCAAATCCAAGACCTTCAAGAACCCCAAAATGGTTATTTGAAATCGATGAGAACATTATTGCAAATCTTGAAGGCAAGAGGTCAACAAGAACCATTCGGTTGTGGGCTACAAAAATTTTCAACCAAAATTTTAGCAATAAGACATTGACCGAGCAATGCCAACTCTTTGTTCAATTGCTAAAGATGATAAAGATGAGACCATTGCTAAACAAATTGAAGATTCGTATGAACAAGAAAATGGAGAGAAATTCTATTATTGAAAAAAATCTATTTGATGCTCTCAATTCTATTGGAAAGAATACCAAAGAAAGAGATAAGAGAGCTTCTCGAAGAGTGATTACAACCTCCTTAGTAAGCCATCAATTGAGGAAGGCTCATCAAACGAGACAAACTTGTGTTGATTTTAACATAAACCATAAAACTTTGGATAGAGCACTTGCACGAAGACAAAGACTTGACGATCCACTTCAACAAGATACATGGGCATTTGGTGGGAGGCTTCCACGTGTTGATAGAAAGTTGACTGACAATGTGAAGGAAGAGATTCAACAATTTTGGCACTCTAATTCTAGAGTGTCACCCAATGTAAAGGACGTTTTGAAATTAAGAATCGACAACCGAGACCACACACCACATCCCAAACATTTCTTGGAATCAAGCCAAACAATGTTGTACAAAATTTTTTGTGAATTACATCCAACTTTGCAAATATCACAAAGGGCCTTTGAATCTTTGAAACCATTTTATTGTGTTCCTCTTAAGATTCGCAATACCTATTGTTGCAAGTACCATGTGGAGTTTTCAATGTACCATGAACTTTTATGTCATATTCGTTATATGATGCATACTAATGAGATGTTGCAGGAGTGTGGTGCAATGTTATTTTTGAGATCATCAAGAGACTTGCAAGATCTATTTTTATGCCCTAGAGATGATGGCTGCTATTTCTATAGAAATTATTGTTTGAATGAGAAGTGCTCAGAATGTGGTGGGTTGTCAAAGTTTGTTTCATGTTTTCATGAGGGCAGCGAACACGAGTTTGGAAATAATTATGTTGAGAAAAAAAGATACGAGACATTGAAATATACTGTGAAGAGTGGAGGTGAAGGTTCTAGATGCGAATTAGTCTCAAGAGAAGTGAGTATTGCTGATTTTATTTTGGATTTTAAGGAAAATATTTTCTACAAGTATGCAAGGCACACCCATAGGTCTTAGTGGTTGGATCAATATTTTAGGATGTGTAAGAACTCTTTCCCGATTGGCACTATTGTATCGGTGGTTGATTTTGCAGAGAACTATACATTGCAACCACATAATGAGGTACAGTCTCAGTACCACAATTCAGTCCAAATTGCTATTTTTGTTCACATTACATATAGACATGCTCCTGATAGTATAGAAGAGGACAGGAAGATAATCAGGGAGTATTATTTTTATATGAGCGATGATAGATCACACTCCTCCGAGTATGTGCAACATTCTTTTGAGAATTTTTTTGAGTTCTTGCATGAGAAAGATATTGCAATTGACCGACATATAATATGGTCAGATAACTGTATAGGTCAATTCAAGAATACGTGTATGTTTTATTGGTTGAGTAGAATGCATGTGGAGAGGCGTATACCTCATATTTGGTGTTTTTTTGAGGCAGGGCATGGGAAGGGAGAGCATGATGGAGCAGGTGCATGTTTGAAGAGAGCTCTAGTTAAGAAGTAATTGAGGATTTCAGGTGCAAATTTCTCTAGAAAGTTCACTTGAGTATGATCGTCTATCAGATCTTGTACAACTAGGACATGTTTTTGCAGTTGTTGCACCGCAAGGGAATGAAGAGAGATCAAAATATTGGTTGGCACGATGTGTACAGGGAAAACAAAAGCTAACACAACCAGTGACAGATGATGATGGGTTCACATATCCTACAGGTTCAGTTGTTGTTGTGGGAACTTGGTTGCGAACATACATGATTAGAAAGAATGGCATACCTGCATTTGAAGACTATGAGAGACACAAAACCATTATAATGTATTCACACCTTATTATAGCTACAAATGTCAAGTTGTTGAAGCATCAAGCAAAACCGGAGACCAAAGAGCTATGGACAGTGACTACTGTTGATCATGAAGCAATACTGGATACTCTTAAACAAAGAGATGACCCTTCAGGCACACTTGAGTAGTAGGTCTTTAATGGTGCCTTATTTTTTTATCATGCATTTCATTTCAAACAATGATCATTAAACCTTAATGTTCAAGTTTGTTACATGTATATTAAGGATGTGTTCAAAATGCAGGTCTATTGATGAACGTTTTTTTTTTGGCAACACGGTTTTTGCATGCACATAGCGAGTACACTCGATATAATTGGAAGGGACGTATTTTTGCAACACGACTTATTATCATGCATTTGATGAGCTTTACAATTTTTGTTATTAGAGAACACTATTTGATAATTTTTTATGATATAATTATCGCATAACCTTTATGCTCATGAAGGTATTTTTTGATGATATACAACAGTATCACATTACGATTTTTTCGTCAACATAGTGGGTTCTATTGATATAATTCGAAGGGACGTATTTTTATGGTATATGATCCCACCTTTTCATTTATTATCATGCATTTCAGTTGAAGTGATTTTCATAAATCCGCTATGTTCATCCATGCATTTTATGTGTAGACTAACAATTCTTAAAAATACAGGTTCATGCTAGATCATTCGTTGTTGACGAGACCCTCTCTTGGTGATGGTACATATTCCTTTGTGCATTAATGAGATTAAATTGTGGGTCTTGTTGTATTTATTATCATGAAGATGATTCAAATGCATGTGGCCAGGACACATCTGCAGTGGATCAAATTGTCATGACAGATGATCTATTGAATCAAACATTTGACATTGATAGTCAGGTAAATAGGTTAATGTTGGGCCTTCAACATCAACACCTACTAGTCAAAGTGGTCATCAAACTTTCACTCAGGTAACCTTGTCTATTTTTATTCATTAATGGTTTATAAAATAAAGTCAGTTAGATTTTGGCAATTGAATAACATTGTTTCATTTTCAGATGCTGACATCAGATGCACCTAATATTCTCTCCACAATGGAGCATGGTGTTCTCTAGCAGTAGCATCTTTGATGCTTTTGACAATAGTATGAGTCAGATTAATAAATTTCTAATTTGATGCTTCCCACGGGGCTTTGCAACTTCAGATTGTGAGTGTGCCCCTATTACAAATGAATTGTACTTTAATCGACATAGATGATCTATGATGGCTTTTTTGTAAGACTATATGGTTTTATTACATATATTGTACTTTAATCGACATATAACAATATCCAAGTGGTGGTTGGCATGAGCTTGAATATGGTAAGTTGTATGCATCTTGAAGTTGAATATCATATGTTGTATACATCTTGAAGTTGAACTTTGATTAGACTTTGTCAGCATTTGATGAATCATAAATGTCATTTTATTATTAATCTTGTGAGTGTGAGGTGTAGGAATAAATATCAATTACTTTGAAAGTCATGGATGGTTGTCCTCATATGATAACCACTAGATGGTTGTGCCTTATGAAGAAAAGCTGAACAGATAATAACTAATTGAGAACATCAATTCAAATCCATAATCTAGAGGATACTAATAACAGATCTTTGTATATTTATTTTTTCTAATAATGAAACAGGTACAACTGTATTGAGATAAAATGAAGCTTTTCTCTCATATGAAGATGTCACATTGGCAAATTGGTCTTTATTATAATACACAAGACATAAGTAAAATCAAAATGCTCTCAGGGTACAGTTTTGGACTTGAACCATATTGCATAAATCTCAAGGCTTCAACTTGATTATCATTAAAGGTTTCTGATTGTTTACAAAATATCCTTTCATATCCCTTCATGGATGTCACATGTGTAGGGTATGATCCCGAGCGTCGGATCGAGTGGGGGGGGGGAAAGCAGGAGCATGCGTAGGGTAATTATGCCTAACTGGACATGTCAGAGCCAACGGTTTGTCATCGCGATGAGCTGAACGAGAAATCGACCAGGCGACAACATTCCATTGAGTGAGACTGATGATTTTTTTGCCAACCGAAAAATTGCTGCCCTAATAAAACCGTAGGGCAACTTGAAATACCAAGATAGGCTTTTGTAGGGACCCCTCTCATGGCCCCGTAGGTTCAAATGGATCATTCGCAGGTGCCACAGATTTCGAGTTAGGGCCTGTCAAAGTTTGACAATTTTGAGCACTTAGGGCGCTCAAGGGACGACACCGGTAGGGTATGACCCCGAGCATTCGATCGAGTGGGGGGGAAAAATAGGAGCATGCGTAGGGTAATTATGCCTAAATGGACATGTCAGAGCTGACGGTTCATCATCGCGACGAGCTAAACGAGAAATCGACCAGGCGACAACATTCCATTGAGTGAGACTGACGATTTTTTTGCCAACCGAAAAATTGCTACCCTAATAAAACCGTAGGGTAACTTGAAATACTGAGATAGGCTTTTGTAGGGACCCCTCTCATGGCCACATAGGTTCAAATGGATCATTCATAGGTTTCACAGATTCCGAGTTAGGGCCTATCAAAGTTTGACAATTTTGAGCACTTAGGGCGCTCAAGGGACGATGTCGATAGGGTATGACCTCGAGCGTTCAATCAAGTGGGGGGGGGAAATAGGAGCATGCGTAGGGTAATTATGCCTAACTGGACATGTCAGAGCTGACGGTTCGTCATCGCGACGAGCTGAACGAGAAATCGACCAGGCGACAACATTCCATTAAGTGAGACTGACAATTTTTTCGCCAACCAAAAAATTGCTGCCCTAATAAAACCATAGGGCAAATTGAAATATCGAGATAGGATTTTGTAGGGACCCCTCTCATGGCCTCATAGGTTCAAACAAATCATTTGCAGGTGCCATAGATTCCAAGTTAGGGCCCGTCAAAGTTTGACAATTTTGAGCACTTAGGGTGCTCAAGGGACGACGCCGGTACGATATGACCCCGAGCGTTCGATTGAGTGGGGGGGAAAAACAGGAGCATGTGTAGGGTAATTATGCCTAACTGGACATGTCAGAACCAACGGTTCGTCATCACGACGAGCCGAATGAGAAATCGACCAGGCGACAACATTCCATTGAGTGAGACTGACGATTTTTTCGCCAACCAAAAAATTGCTGCCCTAATAAAACCGTAGGGTAACTTGAAATACTGAGATAGGCTTTTGTAGGGACCCATCTCATGGCCCCGTAGGTTCAAACGGATCATCCGCAGGTGCCACAGATTCCGAGTTAAGGCTTGTCAAAGTTTGATAATTTTGAGCACTTAGGGTGCTCAAGGGACGACGCCGGTAGGGTATGACCCCAAGCATTCGATCGAGTGGGGAGGTGCAACAGGAGCATGCGTAAGGTAATTATGCCTAACTAGACATGTCAGAGCCGACGGTTCGTCATCGCGACGAGCTGAACGAGAAATCGACCAGGTGACAACATTCCATTGAGGGAGACTGACGATTTTTTCGCCAACCGAAAAATTGCTGCCCTAATAAAACCGTAGGGAAACTTGAAATACCGAGATAGGATTTTGTAGGGACCCCTCTCATGGCCCCGTAGGTTCAAACGGATCATTTGCAGGTGCCACATATTTTGAGTTAGGGCCCATCAAAGTTTGACAATTTTGAGCACTTAGGGCGCTCAAGGGATGACACCGGTAGGGTATGACCCCGAGCATTCGATCGAGTGGGGGGGCAAAACAGGAGCATGCGTAGGGTAATTATGCCTAACTGGACATGTCAGAGCTGACGGTTCGTCATCATGATGAGCTGAATGAGAAATTGGCCACACGACAACATTCCATTGAGTGAGACTGACGATTTTTCACCAACCGAAAAATTGCTGCCCTAATAAAACCGTAGGGAAACTTGAAAAACCAAGATAGGCTTTTGTAGGGACCTCTCTCGTGGCCCCATAGGTTCAAACAGATCATTCGCAGGTGCCATAGATTCTGAGTTAGGGCCCGTCAAAGTTTGACAATTTTGAGCACTTAGGGCGCTCAAGGGACGATGCCGGTAGGGTATGACCTCGAGCGTTAAAGTGGGGGGGCAAAATAGGAGCATGCGTAGGGTATTGTTCATTAAATGAATTGTATTGTTTATCAATTGTATTGATCATTGAATGAATTTTATTGTATTGTTGATTAAATGAATGTATTGTTCATTAAATAAAATGTATTGTATTGTTCATTAAATGAATTATATTGTTCATTATAAAAACAACACTTACAATGAAATGAAATGAATTGTATTTGTAAAGCGGAAAATCGCGATCGAACCCTAGTTGCTCTCTCCTCTTCCAACTCCAAGGAGAGAGAAGGGAGATTCACTCTAAGGTTGATGGTTTTCACTTAGGGGAGAAACTTTACATTCAAAAGAGGGGTTGAAAACCCACAAGATCCAATCCTACGCAATGCAAGATTGGATGCTAAATGAGTTTCAAGGGTTATGATAGCAAGGCTACCCTCTTTTGTAAAGAATGTGCATAAAAGAATTAAGCTAGAAATGCATAGAAAGTGAGAAAGATTCACTTATAAACTGAGATAGGAATACAGTATGAAGCTGCGGACCTGGAATTAGTAGTAAAATGTCGATACGGCGCTGTCCTACAAATTTGAGCAAAAGTTGCCGGGACAATGGCGCCCGACCGCAACGGTCCTCCGAAAAATCCGCGAAACGAAGGGGGATCTGTTCGTCTCTGTACAAGGATTCCAGATCTTCAATTTCAGCCGTGTACCTGCAACCTACACACAGAAAAGCGAAGACGATTGGGGGGTTAGGGATTAGGGGTTTGCCTTTAGGTCAAACCCCGGTTTTGGAATTAACCAAGAAATGAGCAATGCTGTAAATGTAAATGTCTGTAATGAAAAACAAGTACTAATACCTTGTTGTAAGGATGTTTGTATCCTTATGTGCAAAGGTATAGATGTTGTATGTTGTAGTAGTATGTTGTAAGTGATCTCCTCTTCAATGGTTGAATCCTTGTCTTGAATGCAACACTTAGCCTTGAATGGAGACTTGAAATGATCAATTGCTTGAAGGAATGCTTGAATGCTTGAATGCTTGAGTATAGTTTCCACGCTTTTTCTGTCATGTATGTATCTCTCCAAATGAGAGAGGAAAATGTAGTTTATATACTTGTCATTTAGGGCTGATAGACTGATTTTCCCGACCTTAGGCCGACCAGGAAAGATAATTTTCCAATTTGCAAACATAAAGACCCGAAGTCCAAAAGAGATCGGGCCCAAAATAAGACCCAGGGACCAGGGCGTTGGGCACCATGGTCCTGGGGGACCAGGGCGCTGGGCGCCCTAGTCCTGAAGGACCACGGCGCTGGGCGCTCTGGTCCCACCTCCCGGGACAGCAGGGTGCAAAGGAGGTTCAGGCCAGGGTGCAAGAAAATGCAGTTTCCAGTGTCATAAGCAAGTTTCGGGGTCTCCATTCAGGTTTAGTGTTGCGTCGCCATCGTGAAGACCCAAATGCGGTCGAAATTGCAAGTGTCACAATTTTAGGACGCTACATTTAGCCCCCACTTTAGCGGGAGTATAGGCATATGCTCATACTTCCGGTAAAGTACAAGGAAACAACATTGAAAGACTTTCACCACATCAAGGAGGCAAGATACACCAAGCCCCCAGTGGACTAAGGATCTTACGACTTCGATTGACAAAGTAAAAGGGAAGATCACGAGGGAGAACCATGACTGTCAGTAGTAAGGTTCCCTCACTATGAGTCATTTAAGAAAGATATCAAAAATTTTCAAGGCAAGGTTAAATTTGCCAAGAAATTTTCAAGTATCTTGAAAAGATATGAACGGGATGTATGCCCCCCTACGTTAAAGCGATTGCACACGCCTCACCGGGGGTGATTGCTTTAAGGTAGTGATACATATAAGAAAATGAAAAAGGGAAAGGAGCATGTTATCACAAGGATTTAGCCCCCAAGTGTGAGATAAGCCCAAGGATAATAGACACAAAACACAAAGCACAAGGTGACTTCGCTTTCCTCGGGGTCAGTATGCTGTATGATAATTCATGTATATATATCATATGTATGTATGCATAATTGTTCTTCATTCCCCAATCAAGGAAGGTCACCTAGAAGAAGGGAACACATGTGTCTTTTGAGTCAACATGAGAGAGACCAAAAGAGATCTCAATGCTTTGCATCGTCCTCAAGTAGACAACACCAAGGACAACAAATAGAAGAATGAGAATAACGTATAGAAGAAGTAACACAAGAGAGGAGGAGAGAATCTGCTATGCTAATGTATCTAGTCTAGCACGTCATCTACCCCCCAATCTTGCTGATCAATGTTTCGGGAAGGCAGGGAACACGCTAGAGGAGGAACATCCAACACAGCAAATGGAGTTATCACAAGATCCAAACAAGGGCTATGTTCATGTTCCAAGCCACGTTGTTCTTGTCTAGGAGCTAGGATAAGTGCTTTAGAAAATTCGTTAGATAAATGGTTATCAATATCAACAAGTTCATATTCACTATTAGAAGCAAGAGAAGTAGCATTTTCATCATGAATAACATTTTCATCTATAGCATCATCAAGATTTATAAAAATAGGATCTTTAACTCGCACAGGATCAAGACCATCATGCATCTTATGTTTTGGAGATTTTGGAGAAAATGGAATAATGCTTGTTGAAGGTGTTTTTGGAGATTGCAAAGTTTGAGAAGTAGCTGCTTGAGCTCTAAGACGACGCTTTCGTCGGCGTTCACGTGCAGAATGATTTCATCTAGTCTTAGTAGGAAGTGAAGAAGATTGAGGAGGAGGAATGTTCTCATCCTTATCACTTGGGTGTTTAGGTTGTGGTCTCCTAGGCTGGATAATAGGAGAAGAAGAAGGTCTCTTCTCTCTATAAAAAGGAGGAGGAGGGACTGCTCCATACAAAGGAGGAATATTTGGTTTAGGAAGAAGACCAAGTCCATCATGACGAGGAGGTATAGGTCTACTTTTAGGAAGTTTATTAATCATAGGCATAGTCACATCCATAGGGATGGGTTGGGAATCTTCTTGAGGAAAGACATTAGTTTGATCTTTCAAAGGAAGAACTTCCTTCTCAAGAACGATAGGAATGCCAAGTTTAGGTGTTCTAGGTTCACTTAGAGATAGGATCATATCTGTTTTCCACTTTTGATAAGATTTGAAAAGATGATCACTTCGCGGAGGAAGAGACTGGAATTGTTTAGGCCAAAAGTAATCAATAGGAACGCTAGAAGTTCTTTCAGCTGGTTTAAAGAGACTATGATTGACAGTAACAACTTCATCATTATGGGGAAATTTCAAACACTTATGAATAGGAGAAGCAATAGCTTTCATGGAAGATAGCCAAGGATAGCCAAGCTTCACACGAAATTGTTCGGAAGACGGAATAATAGCAAAGTTCACATCAAGGGATTTGTTATGGACCTCAATAGGCAATGTAATAGAACCAATTGCAGGAGAAGAAAATGCATCAAATAGTTTCACAATCACATCTATTTTTTCATATATCACTTGATTCAATTGCAAAGTAAAAAGAAATTCTTCAGTAATAACATTAACCATGCACGAAGGATCAATAAGCACTCCACGGCAAGGTGTATTCTTGACTTTTGCAACTATATATAAAGGACCATCAGGTGCCCTAATGGTTTCACTGGAATCAAATGTGATGGAAGGTTCTTTAGGGTTTTCTTGCTGCTCTACAAAGTTAATCACATTCGGAGTCATCGACACAAGACCATCAGATGAAAAAGAGGAATCATTAGTCTCAATCGCATTAGAGGTATGAGAAGGCAATGGATCAGTGAAAATCTGAAGATTTTGATTAGGAGGAGCTACAGATGTATTGCCTTTATCATTCACTCCAGAAACAGAAATAGTATTATTATCAATCAAATCTTGAATTTTCCCCTTTAAAGAAAAACATTTTTCAGTATCATGCCCAGGCTGACGATGAAATTGACAAAAAGCTTTGTTATCAAAATAAGGTGAAGTAATCTTTGCAGGATCAATTTGCCTTATAGGAGGAAGAATAAGCACATTTTGTTCCAATAACTTATTCATAATACTATGCAATGATTCATTCAAAGGAGTAAACTTTCTTTCTTTCTTGAAAAATTTAGAAATAGGAGGCACACCTGATGCTGCATTCACATTGTTGTTGATGATGTTTTCATTGAATTTGATGGAATCTCTGTTCGGTTTAAACTTCCCAAATGGTTGTTGACTACTATCACCCTTATCACTCGGAGCCATAGGATGTGATTGTTCCATTTGACTCACAGTTAGTTGATAATTGTGAAGAGTTGCACACAACTGTTGGAAAGAAGTAAACTCAGAAAACAGGAGTTTGACTCGAATATCTTTTTGTAAATTAGAAATAAAGATTCTTTGAATATCATTGTCAGGCACTGGAAAAGAAATTTGAGCATACAAATGCTTATATCTACCAATGAAATCAGTCACTTTTTCTTTAACACCTTGTTTACAATGCATTAAATCAATCAAAGTAACTTTAGGACTTATATTGTTTTGAAATTGTTGAATGAAAGCATTTGCAAGTTGTTCAAAAGAAGTAATAGAATAAGAAGGCAACGAGCAATACCATTGTAGGGATTTGTCTCTTAATGTTCTAGTAAACAATTTTGCAAGCAACCTTTGGTCATAAGCAAAATCGGTACATATTGTTTGAAAAGTCTTAACATGTGTTAGAGGATCACCTTTACCATTATAAAGCTCCAAATGCGGAATTTCAACATGTTTAGGGGGAATAGCTCGAACAATGTCAAGAGAAAGTGGGCTCGCAACATCAAATGTGGGCACACTAAACTTAGATTGATTCATAGAAGCAATTTGTTGCTGTAAAGAAGAGACAGTTTGTGCAAGATTGTTAATGGTCGCTTCAGTCGAAGAATTCATATTGGATGTATTAGATTGAGATGGAGGTGTTATGTTATTGAAAGAAGGTAAAGAGTAAGGTGGTGGGACCCTATGATAATTAGTCATAGGAGATGATTGGACAAGAGGAACACTACAAGGAGGAATGGAATGATTGAATGAATTGCCCCCTTGCGTCATGTTCATTTGTGGAGATATAATAGGAACACTCATTGAAGGAATGAATGAAGAAATCGGATTAAATGAAGGAAGAGGGTTAATTGAAGAGGAAGGATTGCCCCCATGACTGATGATCATAGGAGGAGTGTCTTGTGTAGAAGTAGCCATTATGTTTGATGTAAAGGTAGGTATGCTAGCAATAGAAGTCATCAAAGGAATAGAATGATTGACTTGAGTAGGAGGTTGTGTATAACCCAAATTTTCAGCACAACTCTTCATAGGCATCACATTCGAATCCACAATGTGTGCAATACCACGCAAAATATCAATTCCATTCTTATCACTTTGAAGCATACTTTTTAGACTCTCAATATAAGGAAGAGCTTGACTATCGGGGTATTCTTGAGACATCCATTGTCGAAAATCGTCAAATTGGTTATCCAATTTCGAAAGTTGTTCTTCAGAAACCTCATGGAGAGCTTCTTCATCATTAGGAGGATTAGAGGAATTACCCATGTCCTCGTTAAAAAGGCTATTCAAATTAGGTTCCATCTCCTCGATAATTAAACCTCGGAAAGACTTAATTCTACGGCTTCGTCTAACGGGAATAGTGTAAGTAGGGCTTATTGTTGTGAAACTCATGCACTAGAGAGGGAGAGAAAATTTTGAATTTAGAGGTAGCAATTTTCAGTAAAATCAAGCAATCTTCCAGATTTAAGCTGTTAAATACAATCAGGACAATCTCTCGAAATTTCAGAAAAAATGTCTGGGACCGTGGCGCTTCGGAGTGCACACGGTCCCGACAACTTTTTTCAAAATTTGCAGGGATGAAAGTTATGATGATTTTGGAGCTAATCTGAAAAAATTGAGTGGTTTTACGATCTGTAGATAGGCCAAATTAAAGTTGCAATCTCGAAATTGAACCCTACCAAGATTGTCGAAAAATGCAAAATTTGAATTTTGAAAAAGAGAGGGAAACTGAAATTTTGAATTTTATGATTTTAGAGGGAATACCGAAAGCAATGCAAGTTTTGAAATTCAAAAGTTGACTCAATTTCACGCAAAATTCAATTTTGAAAGCGGAAATTGAAGTTGTTGTAATTAAGCACTTAATTTCAAAAGTCACAAATTGTAAGAATTTGAATAAAGCACTGAAATTTTTAATGAATGCAAACACACTTTTCAGATTTAGGACAGTAAGAACACAATTTTGACACAAAATTTCAATTTCAATGATTTTTGAATGATTAGAAGCGTTAATCCAAGCAATCCCTAGACCAACTTTGACTGTAATTTTGAAAGTGTTATAATTGATAAAATCAGCCAAAATTTTGGATTTTAGCAGGAAAATACAGTAAGATCTAGCTCCCGAAATTTCAGAAAAAATGTCGGGGACGATGGCGCTCGGAGTGCACACGGTCCTCGCAACTTTTTTCCAAATTTTCAGGGATGAAAGATATTGTGATTTTATTGCGGAATCCAAAGTTACAGCTGATTTGGAGATCTTTTGATCAGTCAAATTGTCGAACAAAGGTTGAATCAAGAGGGTTTTAAAAATTAGGGTTTTAACACTTAACCACTTAATTTACAAAATTAAGGCACAAATATGAATTGATAATTTGTAATAGAAGGGTAGATCTGAAACAAGCATTATCAATTAAACATTTCACAAGTTTAATTACTTAAAAAGAAAATTTAGGGTTTTTATGCAATTAACCTCTAAAATTTTGTAAAAGATCAAACATGGAAATGTAATCAAGGAATCCAATTTTCAGATCTAATTATGAATAATCAGAAAGGATGTTCACGTCGGGTTCACCAAAATGTAAAGCGGAAAATCGCGATCGAACCCTAGTTGCTCTCCCCTCTTCCAACTCCAAGGAGAGAGAAGGGAGATTCACTCTAGGGTTGATGGTTTTCACTTAGGGGAGAGACTTTACATTCAAAAGAGGGGTTGAAAACCCACAAGACCCAATCCCACGCAATGCAAGATTGGATGCTAAATGAGTTTCAAGGGTTATGACAGCAAGGCTACCCTCTTTTGTAAAGAATGTGCATAGAAGAATTAAGCTAGAAATGCATAGAAAGTGAGAAAGATTCACTTATAAACTAAGATAGGAATATAGTATGAAGCTGCGGACCTGGAATTAGCAGTAAAATGTCGATACGGCGTTGTCCTGCAAATTTGAGCGAAAGTTGCCGGGACGATGGCGCCCGAGTGCCACGGTCCTCCGAAAAATCCGCGAAACGAAGGGGGATCTGTTCGTCTCTGTACAAGGATTCCAGATCTTCAATTTCAGCCGCGTACCTGCAACCTACACACAGAAAAGCGAAGACGATTGGGGGGTTAGGGATTAGGGGTTTGCCTTTAGGTCAAACCCCAGTTTTGGAATTAACCAAGAAATGAGCAATGTTGTAAATGTAAATGTCTGTAATGAAAAACAAGTACTAATACCTTGTTGTAAGGATGTTTGTATCCTTATGTGCAAAGGTATAGATGTTGTATGTTGTAGTAGTATGTTGTAAGTGATCTCCTCTTCAATGGTTGAATCCTTGTCTTGAATGCAACACTTAGCCTTGAATGGAGACTTGAAATGATCAATTGCTTGAAGGAATGCTTGAATGCTTGAATGCTTGAGTATAGTTTCCACGCTTTTTCCGTCATGTATGTATCTCTCCAAATGAGAGAGGAAAATGTAGTTTATATACTTGTCATTTAGGGCTGATAGACTGATTTTCCCGACCTTAGGCCGACCAGGAAAGATAATTTTCCAATTTGCAAACATAAAGACCCGAAGTCCAAAAGAGACCGGGCCCAAAATAGGACCCAGGGACCAGGGCGCTGGGCGCCATGGTCCTGGGGGACCAGGGTGCTGGGCGCCCTGGTCCTGAAGGACCACGGCGTTGGGCGCTCTGGTCCCACCTCCCGGGACAGCAAGGTGCAAAGGAGGTTCAGGCCAGGGTGCAAGAAAATGCAGTTTTCAGTGTCATAAGCAAGTTTCGGGGTCTCCATTCAGGTTTAGTGTTGCGTCGCCATCGTGAAGACCCAAATGCGGTCAAAATTGCAAGTGTCGCAATTTTAGGACACTACAGTATTGTTCATTAAATAGCCATTATTAACCATTGTTAATTATTGGAATGAAGATTAAAGATTTCCATGATAACACCACACACAGATGAGCAACAATTTATATGATCGAATATCAACTTCTGTATATACAAAAATGTCGAATGATTACAAATGTATGTCCATACACAAATATGGCATAAACACCAACTAAAACAAAATGTATGTCTAAATACGTGAATGTATCTCCATATAGAAAATATACATGCCAACTAGACATGTAAGCATCCCAAAACTATCTATAACATCCTAAGTTGCTGATGGATCATCAAAAACGATCCTCTTCGCCGCACTACTTGGCTCTGAAGGATCCTGCACAAGAAAAACAAACCACAATTAATATTAGTTATATTATATAATTCACATTCAAAAAGTTAACATAAAAATGAACTATTTAATTGAACTATTCATGTTTACCTCATCTCCACGTTTTCTCTTCAACTTTGCAGGACTCTTGATGTATGTCTTCGGTAGAGGAGGTATGTTTTGAATATTTTCATAAACAACCTACATATGTTTAGAAACATGACATTGATACAAGTTAGCATATAATTGTCACTGATAATAACAAATTATATCTACTAATCAAAAAATAAAATAAACACACATCTACTCGAGGCATCTCTTCTTCTTCTTTAGGTATACTGGGTGTAGTCATCAAGGATGTGAAGCCAAGGATTCTCTGTATATATACACAACAAGTATATGAAACTATCAATCTATGTCTAGACATGTATAATTACTATAAGTTATTTAAACTATTCATTCAATCATATTTGCATTCAATTACCTTTCCCTTGTCTCCAATTGCACTACCAGATCCTAGATCACACTGCACCGCACTCGTGCTGCTTGTGCCCTACAAGAGTAAAATAAGATATACATGCAAGTTACTACATAATCTAATTAATACAAATATAAATGATGAGCATGTATGTACAATAAAATACAAACGACTAGGTGCAATAATATATGTACTGTCAAGCTATCGAGGCCAAATGAAATGGCCGACAAGGTGCCCTCCTGAATCTGTCTCAACTCATCCTCGGTCATCAACTGTTAAATAGACCATGTAAATAAAAATTAGTACTTAATATTATCTAATTTATAAATATTTAATTAAAATATAACATGAACTATGAAAACACAAATCTTACCAATACATCATCAATGTATGATGACGGTGCCTCCTCACCTCTAGCATGTGAGGACTCCCCAGGGTATCCTCCAGTCTATGTAATAACCTGTGGTGCATCATGCATCTCATGCACCTCGTAATCTACACTGTCCACAATAGGATCAACGGGCTGTCCAACTGGACCCAAGCATACGTGCCCACACATGACACAACTATGCGGCACGCATATGTGTGGAGCCGAGGATGATGTGTCAGCACCACCCGATGCACCGCTACCATCAAAAGTAGGCTGAGCTACTGACATAGCCTGAGAAACCAAAAGGCTACTCAAAGAGTGAATAGCCGATATGGTCCGTGAAGCCGCCTCACAAATGATATCAGGATGTTGAACTGCAGGTGGGGGATCAATAGGAGGAGGGGGGACATATGGGCCCTGGACTACTCTAACTGCCCCAGGTCTATTTTGGGGCATACCTAAACCTACACCCTGGGAAGGTTGGATGTCAAAGTAGTTCACATGTTTCTGTAAAACAAACTCAGCATACAATTTTTTTATGAAATAGAAGGGGATATCAAGATTGTTGTTGGGTGGTTTGTCGAAAACCATCCACCAACAATCCCAAAAAATTTTCACAATCCCATCATTTGTGCACCATTTGATAGAAAGTTTTGTTTTTTCGGGATCTACAGGCTGACTAGTACGGGGATTGACAAACAATGAGGCGATTTCGGCTTTGGATATCTCAAGATCCTTGATATCCTTATATGACAAGCCATCTGCATATTTTTCCTTCATAGAATCTTGCCACAAAAGGGCAGCATCGTGCTCCTCAGTCATGGTTTCCATACTTTTTACGATCGACGTGAGAGGATCAAACAATGGGTTTAGACGAGGGATCCTACGATATACTTCTGCAATCCATCTCAATTCATTCAAATTTTGTGCAATCAAATCTTGAATTGAAAGGGGTTTTGGCAAATGAGGGTTTGGTTGTTGTAGTTGTGGTTGGTCAGTGTTTTCATTGTTATCTCCCATTTTCAACCTAATTGAATGTAAACAATTAAATTTAGTTAACAAATTTAAACAATTAGGTATTTGATTTTAAAAAAACCTAGTTTTCATTAAAAAAACCATATTTTCAATGAAAAATCAAATAAACATTCACAAAAAATACAAAAAATGAATGAAAATGATTCAAAACGACAAAATTCTTACCTCTAAATCAATTTTTTAGCAATTTTTTGTCAAAAAACCGGATATCGGATGGAGCGGATATCGGATTTTGACAAATTCGCGCGACCCGTGAGTTAAAAATGACTCACAGGACTATCGTTATCTAAATATAAAAGTCTCAGAAAATCGGATATCCGATTTCAACACTTAAATTATTTTTAAATAACATATATAATATAATAATATATTATATAATATATTATTATATTATATTATATATTATATTATATATAACATAATACAATATTATATTATATATAATATAATACAATATTATATAATATATAATATAATATAATATTATGTTATATTATATTATAATATAATATAATATAATATAATATTATATTATAATATATAATATAATTTAATATTATATAATATATAATATAATTTAATATTATATAATATATAATATAATTTAATATTATATTATATAATATAATATAATATTATATTATATATAATATAATACGTATTATATAATACGTAACACATAATACATATTATATAATACGTAACATATAATATATATTTTAAATTAAAATTACAAATAAAAATCGGATATCCGATTTTATCCGATATCCGATTTGCATAGGTAATTACCAGGCCAAGGTGTACTGACACCCAGGCCAAGCAAAAAGTCAACATGGATTTTCATGTTTTTAGGCGAGTGAGGAAGGCTATTTTTTTCACATCGCCACTTTTTGGCCCCCCTTGATCCTGCACTAACCCATATATGTACATATATGTATATGTATATGTGTATATGTGTATATATATATACCCATAAACTATAATATAGTGTTACATCTCCTAGGGAAGAGTATGTGTGACCCAGTTGCTAGAAATTTTGCATAAAGAAATTACCTTTCTAAAACTAAATGAATGTTGAAGAATCTTTTGAAGATTCCTTTACAACCATTGTAAGTATATCCTTAAAGTTTCTAATTGGTATCCACATTGTCTTTACTTTAAGCCATGGGCTACTCTTTTAGATGGAAAGGGAAGATTTAGATGGATAAGGAAGAAAACATTAGCTTCCTAGAAGCAAAGATTTTGATTTGGGCTTTATAGTGAAGCATGAAATTTCCTTCAAAGTTCTAGCAATTGGAGAAAGAATGCAAATACTTTCATGAAGAATTATAGAGGCGGTCTATCAATATTTATATTCTAGGGGAGAAAGTTTTTATAAATTGTGTATGGAAATAAAACATCCTTCCTACTTGATCTAGAAACAAAAAATGGGGATTGATTAGAACTGGTTTGAGAGGAAGATAGCATTAGATTTCTATGATATGCAAGCATCAAGAAGATAAAATTATCTTCCTAGTATAATACATAAGAGTATTTTGGATCTAGTCTATATAAAAAGGCATGCAATCTTCTATTTGTAATTACTACAAATGAGAGCCTATATAAAATTCTTCAAAGTATCCTAATATTCTATCTCAAGGAGGCATAAGAGTAAAAGCACATAACTATGTCACACTTTTGGCCAACTAAATAGTTTCTAGAAAAATAGTTTAGGGAGAAACACTTTCTCTTGAAACTGAATGGTGTATATGTGGTACATACTGTTTTGGGCAAAACACTTTCACTGGAAACTATAAAATAAAATTTTCCCATTACAAATTTGAATTGTGATCAACTTTGTGTGTAAGGTTTTAGTTGAATTTTTGCAACTAGAGGAACTTTCATGATACAAAATACCATTTGTAGAGATCAAATTCTATAATCTTTTTTTATTTATATATATTTTTATTAGTTTTAATATGATATCCAAGAAAAAAAAAGAAGTAGGTTTTTATAATCAAACATAAAGTTGATTAAAAATCAAATAAATTAAAAAATAAATAAAACACATTCAAAAAAATTGAAAAATATATGGTGCACTAGAGGAGATAATCCTCTTCAAAAGGGCATAATTTATTTATTTTTAATGGTAAAGAAAATTAGACAAAAGTTCACGTCATATGAGATTTATGAAGTTCTGGTGAAGTTTAACTTTATATTATTATTACAAAAAAAAAAAAAAAAATCATATGCACTAGATTTTGAAGTCATATATTTGGGAAAAAATCAAGGAAAAATAAAATTGTTTTCCTTTTTTCTTCGTGACATCAACTTGACCTCACCTTTTTCTTAAAAATTTAGCAATTTAGATTTTGCTCTTAAATTATTAAAAAAATTGCTTTAAAATTTATAAACAAACATATCAAACCAACTATCATTAAAAAAAATAAAAGCATAAACTTCATCAAGACACATATATTTCATTATTTTACATCATTTCGAAATTGAAAACATAAAGACTATTTTCATGTGGTTGAAATTGTGTTGGCCATTTCCCTATGAAGTCTGACACAAGTTTGTAACTTTACCTAGAAAATACTTCTTGAAAACATTCGATTAAGAATATCTTAAAAAATATACAACTATCTCAACATATGAGAGAATGGGGGTTTATATAAGAAAAGGAAAGTGACTTTGGGGGGGAAAAGAAAGGTTAAAGAGGGAATGAATACTCAATGTTAAATTATAAAATAAATAAAAAATAAAACATGTCATCGGTACCATCTCCTACTAGATATTGAGTTTTGAGAAGAAAAATAGAGAAAACAGACAAATTTGAAGAAATAATGGTCATGCTAAAAGACAACTAAGTTGCTCATGTTGGGATATGGGTCAATCCTCTTACTAGTGCATGTTGTTTGAGTCACCCTAAAACTTAACTGGTGTAGGAGAACCTAAGGGTTGAAATGCCCTTAACCAATTTTGGCTTGTGAGACCTTCTAGTGGTCATGTAAATACATAAGGATTGGCTCTAGTCCATTTGTATGGTTGTTTATTTGAAGTTTTTAAAATTTTCTCGTATCGACAAGAACTACCCCTGATCGGCAAGTCTTACCTTGATGAGTTTGCCAGAGTTCGGAGTGGTTCACACTTACCCCGGTGACCCGATAATTCATCAATGCTTGGTGTACTATTATCGGGTATCAGAAGGAGCGGTTTCAAGTTTCCCCTATGATTAACTTGACCTATACTCAAACGGTGATCGCAGATGATCCTATGGCTGTCACTATACCATGATGGGAAGATGATCACCAAATAATCCTCACGACTTGGCGACAAAGCATGTGGAAAAAAAGAGGCGAGTTAACTACCGTGCAGGTTGAAGGTGGATCAACGGCGATCGCTATACCACTATGGCAAGATGCACAAAATTTATCTCCTGCGACTTGGCGATCAAGGTGGGGCTCGACAAGAGAGAAGCTCAGGCAAGTTAACGAGTGAGCAAGTTCGGGTTGATCAGACGATTATCGCTATACCGCTATGGTAAGATGCACGAAGTTTACCTCTCGCGACATGGCGACCAAGGTGGGACCTGAAAAGACAGAAGCTCAGGCAAGTTAACAAGTGACCAAGTTCGGGATGATCAAACGATTGTCGCTATACCACTATGGTGAGATGAACGAAGTTTATTCCTTGCGACTTGGCGACCATGGTGGGACCGAGCAACAAAGAAGAGTTTCATTCTGGGTGGTTAGTGAGGTCATGCTAAGATGGCAGGATAGGGACCCCGGAGCCAATCAGGGGGTGTCACGTGGCAGAGTGCAAAAAGAGAGATCGAGAAAGATCGAACGATCGGGATAGCTATTTGGTTGTCTTCCCGATGACATGATGGAAACGCCCGATGGAAAAGTGTGAACTTTGCAAGTCACCAATGGGCATCGGAAGCCAATTTCTGAGGCTACGTCGATGACCCGTTATGAAACTATTTTCTCCAGTTTGTAATCGTCTATGTTGCATGACGGATGGATGAGATATAAAAGTCTATTTGTAAGGCGTTGGATTGGTTGGATACTACAGGAAACACAAGAGAAATACATACAAATTTGTTTTCTGGTTTTCTATCGTTGAGTGTTGTACTGTCTTATTTTTGTTAATTTTTTCAGTACAGTTTTGTAATTAAAGTTTCCTTTTTGTTATTCATTTCTTTGTTTTGAATTCACAGTGTAAATATGGCTCTATCTTGAACCTCCACCATGGGATCCACACGGCCATTGGAGTTCTTCAGGAAGAGCCAAAAATGTATAGTAAGAGTAGAGTAGTAGTAGGAGGAAACCAAGAAATGGCAATCACCATTTCTGCATACTGAGCATAGGCGAGCTTGGAAGAAGTCCGGCTAGGTTCCAGTGACCATAAAGGAGTAAGTGCAGGGGAGGACTAGTGTAGAAGTCTGATTGCAAAATCAGACTAGATGATGACTTTACAGACTGTGAATAAGAAAGGGTAGTCCTACACCTCTGCAACTCATAGTGACAGAATCTAGGAGCATGGAGAACAAGCTTCTTTATGAGCTTGTATTGAGTGTGGTAAGAAAATACTGGTAGGGAAGCACTTAGAAGTCTAGAGGGGTAAAATTGGAACTCGGGAAGGGATAGAAGCAAACCGTCAAGAAAACCAATTGATGGAAAACTAGGTAACCTCCCTATCATATTGGTATCAGAGCAAGGTTAGACTTGGGAAGAAATTAGTTGATGTTAGATACTGAATCAGTAGGAGAAAATAGTCTCAAAACGGTGACTAATGTAGAGTTAGCCAAGAAGGTAGAAGATCAGGAAGAAGAGAATAGACTCCTGAAAGAAAGATTGCTACAATTGGAGAGTAAACTAGACGTAGTTGAAGACAAAACTAAGAAAGTAACAATCCAGGTTAGTGAAGGGAAGGGTAAAGATTCAGTGGAAGCGGATAGGATACCTCCCCCAGACCCTGTCCTACCTGAAGACCTTTCATTAAAGAAATTAAAGCCTTAGGAGGAAAATCCCTAGAAGGAGTGCCACTTTTTTATGGGAAAATGGAGCCTGGAGTAGTTATGGAATGGATTGAAGGATTGGAGAATCACTTTGAGTGTGATGGAATTAGTGAAGCACAGAAGGTAAAGGTAGTTATAAGGATAAAGTCTTGTGTGACATCCTGCCTATGGATGCTTGCCATCTACTTCTTTGTAGACCATGGCAGTTTGACAGAAAGGCCATTCACAATAGAGAGAAGAACTCTTATTCTTTTCAAAAGGATGGAGTTACATACCATATTCAGTCCTTAAGTGGTGAAGGAGAGAGCAGAAAAACTAAAGGCCCAAAGGCATTATTGATAGGTGAAAAAGAGTTCATTAACACTCTTAAGGAAGGAGAAGGAGTGGGGTTTGTTGTTATAGTGAAACCAAGGGAAGCAAAGCAAGAAAAGAAGGTTCAAATACCTCATGAAGTGCAGCAGATACTAGACAACTTCAAAGCGATCATAAGTGATGGAGCACCAGCAACCCTACCTCCTATTAGAGCCATAAGCCATTAGATTGATTTCATTCCAGGAGCATCATTACCCAACAAAGCAACCTATAAGATGACTCCCGAATAGAACAAGGAAGTGGCTAGACAAATCCAAGAATTGTTGGACCAAGGGTTGATAAAAAAGAGCATAAGTCCTTGTGTTGTACCTACAGTGTTAGCACCCAAGAAAGGAGGAACATGGAGGCTATGCACAGATTCAAGAGCCATAAATAGAATCACTATTAGGTACATATTTCCTATCCCAAGAATTCAAGACTTGATGGATTGCTTGGGAGGTGCAAAGTACTTCACTAAGATTGATCTCAAGAGTGGATACCACCAGATCAGGATAAAAGAAGGTGATGAATGGAAAACAGTTTTCAAAACCTATGAAGGACTTTATGAGTGGCTTGTTATGCCATTCGGTCTTAGTAATGCTCCCAGTACATTCATGAGACTCATGAATGAAGTGTTGAAAGATTTTATTGGTAAATTTGTTGTTGTATACCTAGATGATATCTTGATTTTCAGTATAATTAAAGAGGAACATCGAGAGCATCTTAGTATTGTATTGCAAAAATTGTATGATGAGAAACTAGTAATAAACTTGGAGAAGTGTGAGTTTATGAAGCAGGAACTTGTCTATCTTGGATTTGTAGTTTTAGGAGGAGATTTGAAGATGGACACATCAAAGGTGGAAGCCATCACAAACTGGCCAACACCAAAGACAACAAGTGAAGTAAGAAATTTTCATGGTTTGGCACAGTTCTACGGGAATTTTATCAGAGGGCTCAGTGAGATTTGTGCACCCATGCTAGATACCATTAAAGAAGGAGTTAAGACTAAGTTTCAGTGGACCAATGCAACTAACAAAGTGTTTGAACTTTTGAAACAAAAGGTAGCTACACAACCAGTACTCATTCTTCCTAGTTTTGACAAGTTGTTCACAACTGAATGTGATGCAAGTAATATAGCAGTTGGTGTTGTTTTGAGTCAAGAGAATAGATCTGTAGCTTTCTTTAGTGAGAAGCTCAATAATGCCGAGAAGAAATATTCATCCTATGATCTCGAGCTGTATGCTCTTGTCCAAGCTCTTAGGAAGTGGAGGCACTACTTGTTACCTAAGGAGTTTGTTGTCTACACAAATAATCAAGATTTAAGTTTTTTGAATTCACAAGATAAATTGAGTCATAGGCATGTTAAATGAGTTGAGTATTTGCAGTCATATACTTTTTTTTATTAAGCATAAGAAAGGACAGTGTAATAAAGTAGCAAATGCTTTGAGTAGAAGGCTACTAACAGTGCAAGAAGTGAAGATTCAGAGTATTACAGTTGATTACTTCAAGGATTTGTACCCCAATGATGAAGATTTTGCAGCCATTTACAAGGTTTGCCAAGAATTTCAGAATCACTTTCATAGTGAATATGCTGACTTTACTTTGCAGAATGGTTTGTTGTTTAAAGGTGGACAACTGTGTGTTCCCAAAGGATCGATGATGGAAAATTTGATCCAAGAAAAGCACAATGGACGTTTGAGTGGTCATTTTGGCCTTAATAAGACATTGGAACTTGTTCAAAGGTTCTACTATTGGCCCAGGATGCAGAGGGATATCAGAAGGTATGTTGAGAAGTGTATGGTTTGTCAGAAAGCTAAAGGTACATCTACTAATGCTGGTCTTTATCAGCCATTACCTATTCCTACAAGGGCATGGGAAAGTGTCAGTATGGATTTTGTGGTTGGATTACCTAAAACAAAGCTTGGCTCTGATATCATTTTTGTTGTTGTTGATAGATTCAATAAGATGGCACATTTTGTTCCTTGCAAAACTACCTATGATGCTAGTCACATTGCACACATGTTTTTCAAAGAGGTTATAAGAATCCATGGTTTGCCAGTTAGTATTGTTTCAGATAGAGATGTCAAATTCCTTGGACATTTTTGGAAAAATCTTTGGAAAAGACTAGGAACTAACTTGTCTTTTGGTTCAGCCTATCATCCCCAAACAGATGGTCAAATAGACGTGGTCAATAGGAAACTTGGAAACCTTTTAAGGTGTTTGACAAAAGAATATGGACAGAGTTGGGATTAGGTTCTTCACTAGGCAGAGTTTGCCTACAATGACAGTGTCAACAGATCTACTGGGAAAAGTCCTTTTGAGATAGTGTATGGTATTCACCCACGAGGTGTTATGGAATTATGAGATCTTGGTAATCTGTCACACAAAAGTGGTCAAGCTGATGATGTTGCTCAATCTATGAAGGAGGTTCATGACCAATTCAAGCGAGCTCTCCAAGATTCTTCACGATACCACACATAGAGATGTGCAATTTTCAGTTGGAGATTTGGTGATGGTACATTTGAACAAGGCTCAACTCCATAAAGGGGTTCCCAACAAGATACAAATGAGGAGAATAGGCCCTTGTAAAGTTTTAGCCAAGTATGGCTCTAATCCCTATAAGATTGATTTGCCATCTGATATTGCTTTGTCTCCCATTTTTAATGTCACAGATTTGGTTGTCTACAAGGGACAACTTCCCAAGGAGGATGCACGAGTTTCAGATGTTCAACAATCACTTGCCGACTTGCCATTACTTTCTCCTTCCATGCCTCAGGCTGAGAAAGTGTTGGATTCTCAAGTTCTCAAGAAGACTAGACAACAGGTCTACATGGAACATTTGGTTAAGTGGATGCATAAACCTGATTCTGAAGCGACCTAGGTCCCTGAATCAAACTTTGTTAAATCGGGAATTGATCATTCCTTACTGCCACGTGCAATCACTTGACTTCTTTGTTTTGGGGGGAGTATGGTGCAGGAGCACCTAAGGGTTGAAATGCCCTTAACCAATTTTGGCTTCTGAGACCTTCCAGTGGTCATGTAAATACATAAGGACTAGCTCTAGTCCATTTGTATGGTTGTTTATTTGAAGTTTTTAAAATTGTCTTATCGGCAATACCTACCCTCGATCGACAAGTGTTACTCCGATGAGTTCACCAGAGTTCGGAGTGGTTCACACTTACCCTGATGACCTGATAAGTTGTCAGTGCTCGGTGTATTGTTATCGGGTATCGGAAGGAGCAGTTTCAAGTTTCCCCGATGATTAACTTGACCTATACTCGGACGGTGATCACGGATGATCCTACGACTGTCGCTATACCGTGATGGGAAGATGATCACTAGATAATTTTCACGAGTTGGCAACAAAGCACGTGCAAAAAAAAAGAGGCAAGTTAACGACCTTGCAGGTTGAAGGTGGATCAATGGCGGTCACTATACCGCTATGGCAAGATGAATGAAGTTTATCTCCCACGACTTGGCGACCAAGGTGGGGCCCGACAAGAGAGAAGCTCAGGCAAGTTAACGAGTGAGCAAGTCCGGGTTGATCAGACGATTGTTGCTATACCGCTATGGCAAGATGCATGAAGTTTATCTCCCGCAATTTGGTGACCAAGGTGGGACCCGACAAGAGAGAAGCTCAAGCAAGTTAACGAGTGAGCAAGTCCGGGATGATCGGACGATTGTCGCTATACCGCTATGGCGAGATGCACAAAGTTTATTCCCCGCGACTTGGCGACCATGGTGGGACCCAACGACAAAGAAGAGTTTCATTCTGGGCGGTTAGTGAGGTCGTGCTAAGGTGGCAAGGTAGGGACCCCAGAGCCAATCAGGGGGTGCCACGTGGCAGAGCGCAAAAAGAGAGATCGAGCAAGATCGGACGATCGGGATAGCTGTTTGGTTGTCTTCCCGATGACCTGATGGAAACGACCGATGGAAAAGTGAAAACTTTGCAAGTCACCAATGGGCATCGAAAGCCAGGTTCTGAGGCTACGCCGATGACCCGTTATGAAACCGTTTTCTCCAGTTTGTAACCGTTTGTGTTTCACAACGGATGGATGAGCTATAAAAGTCTATTTGTAAGGCATTGGATTGGTTGGATACTATAGGAAACACGAGAGAAATACATACAAGTCTGTTTTCTGGTTTTCTATCGCTGAGTGTTGTACTATCTTGTTTTTGTTAAGTTTTTCATTACAATTCTGTAATTAAAGTTTCCTTTTTGTTATTCGTTTCTTTGTTTTGAATTCACAGTGTAAATATGGCTCTTTCTTGAACCTCCACCATGGGATCCACACGACCATTGGAGTTCTTGAAGAAGAACCAAAAATGTATAGTAAGAGTAGAGTAGCAGTAGGAGGAAACCAGGAAATGGCAATCACCATTTCTGCATACTGAGCCTAGGCGAGCTTGGAAGAAGTCCTGCTAGGTTCCAGTGACCATAAAGGAGTAAGTGCAGGGGAGGACTGGTGTAGAAGTCTGATTGCAAAATTAGACTGGATGATGACTTTACAGACTGTGAGTAAGAAAGGGTAGTCCTACACCTCTGCAACTCATAGTGACAAAATCTAGGAGCATGGAGAACAAGCTTCTTTATGAGCTTGTATTGAGTGTGGTAAGAAAATACTGGTAGGGAAGCACTTAGAAGTCTAGAGGGGTAAACTTGGAACTCGGGAAGGGATAGAAGCAAACCGTCAAGAAAACTAATTGATGGCAAACTAGGTAACCTCCCTATCATTAACATTGGTCACCCTATAGGGTGCCCCTAAGGTATCTCAAGTGTCTTCATAGCTTAAGGAAACATCACAAATTTTAGATGTTGAAAATGTCTAGCAAGCCAAAATGGTGGAAAACAAAGGGGAAATACACCTAAAGAGGGCTATGAAGGCATGAGGTGGGCTTTCATCAAGGAAAACTAAGCTAAAGAAAAAATAAGCATGTTATGTGCGCAATGTGTTAGAAATCCAAATCATCATCCAATGTTTATATTGACCCATCCAAATTTAAGTACTTACAAGGATGATCTTGTCTTTTTAATACAATTCTCAAGTTTCACAAGCAACATCAAAAGAAAATTCTAAGCAAATTTTTCTTTGGACCACTTCATGTCATGGGTGCATCCTTGAAAACCATTTATTTATTGAGCTTTACTTCCAATACTTACTCAATTTTGTGAACTTTTTTTTCAAATCTTGCATGTTCCAAGTTAGCATAGTTTCTCTAATTACTAGTCATATTAAGAGTCCAACTCTTTCAATTTTAAGTTACGTTTACAGCAATTGAAATTTATGTTTAGGCCAATTGGAATGGGCTTAGGTAAGGTTAATATGTACTTTATATACATATACAACCATACACAAAATGAATCTATCCAACCAAAAAAAGGTTCATCTTTAAGATTCTTTAAATACTTTGTGATAAGTTTTGATAAATTTTCTAGCATGAAATGCAATCAAAATTATTAATTTATAAACTTGTGTATTACATCACATAAGATATGTTTATAAAAACATACCAACACAAAACAATAGAATGAGAACTAAAAACCCTAAATTTGATTGAGTCTTTTCATGTCTTCTAAAGACTTTCCAAAACTTTATAAATCCTTTGCATACCTTTATTTTTCATACAACATATAAACCTTTAAATGAAAGGAACCTAAAACTATAAATTATTGAACCTCAACAATATCAAAGATAAAATTGTAGACATTTATATTGAAAATTGCACCCATTAAGCTCTTCTTGTCCTCTCTATAGTAGCAAATCTCCTTCTTTTCCAATGCCAAGCTCTTGTTTTCCTCTTTGGACTAATTAGTTTCCTTTGTACCATATGATAAATGGGATCGAACAAAGAAAACACAATGAAACGACAACACAATTTGAATATTTTTGCTTCATAATTGAATAACATAATATGGTTTACACAATGGAAAATATGGAAGCCTTGTAGTTTTTTATTTAATCAAAAGAAATCAATAGGTTAGTCTAGCGACCCAAAGTTCAACTCTTTAACAAGACAAACCTCTTATAACTTCTCAAATGATGTGCAATGAACCCCACAATGCACATGACATTTAAATCGAAAAATGAAACAAGGCACATCTCCCAATGCACTCCTTTATACATATATTTTTGGCAATTGATATTACTGCATAGCGGCTTCCTATTCTTAAAAGATAAAGATTGTATGGAAAATAGAGTAGCAAGGTACTAGATCTACAACGACTTGGAGTCTAACTCTTTGACAAGACAAACCTCCTATAACTTTTCAAACAATATACAATGAACCACACCCTACATGACATTTAAATTGAAAAATGAAAAGAAACACGTCTCCAAATATACTTCTTTATACATGTATTTCTAACCATTTATATGATTACATAACCAATTCCTATTTTTAAAAGATAGAAGATTGTATGGAGAGTAGAGTGGCAAGGTACGGATCTACACTGACTGATGTGATGTGTGAACCTTCCAACTAAATTTTCTTAATGTTGATTTGATAATTATTTGATTGAACCAGAGAACTCAACATTTTTTTCTTCTTTATCCTGTTTCCAAACTTATCTTCAACATCCTCCAAGCCCTCCTGTTATGGATAAACCGCCTCATATTGTTATGTTTCCATGGCTAGCTCACGGCCATATTTCCCCCTACCTGGAACTCTCCACAAAGCTTGCAGACAATGGAATTCACATCTCTTTCGTTTCAACTCAACACAATATTGCCAAGCTCAAGCCATTATTTTCAGACCAAAACAGTCCTCCAGGCAAAGGGAAGATAAACCTCATAGATTTACCCTTACCAACTGTGGAAGGTCTAGTGCCTGGGATTGAGAACACCACAGACCTACCCACAGATCAGATGGGCCTCCTGATAAAAGCAACAGACAACATGCAAGAGCCATTTCAAACCCTAATCCAAAAGCTCTCCCCAGATTTTATAATCTATGATGTATTGCAATCATGGGCTGCCAGAGCAGCTGCTATGCTGGGCATACCTGCTATTTATTTCATCACTTATGGCGCTGCATATTATGCTTATGATTACAGTCCATCAAGAGGCCAAACACATGAAATCACACCTGAGGATTTGGCCAGGCCACCGCCAGATTACCCATCATCTGCAATTTCATGGCGTCTACCTGAAGCAAGAGCCAGATTGGGGCTCTATAACTATAAGATTGGAGACATAACAATGAGGGATCGCATCATGGATTGCTACAAGGGATGCTCTGCTATAGCCATTAAATCCTGTGAGGAGTTAGAGGCAAAATATATACAGTATTTGCAGAAAACCACAGGTAAAACAGTTCTACCAGTGGGTCCTCTGCTGGGTAATAGCCTTCAGCGCCCATTCTTTGGGAAAAATGTTCCAGATATGGATGATTCTTCTATTTGCTTGAGATGGTTGGATAGGCAAGAAGCTTCCTCTGTTGTTTATGTGTCATTTGGTAGTGAATATTTTCTCTCCAGAGAGCAGATTGAGGAGCTAACTCTGGGTTTAGAGGCCAGCCAGCAGCCATTCATTTGTGTTCTTCGCTTTCCTTGCAATTCTGATAAGGATTTTCATGAAAACCAACAGAGTCGCTTATCGGCCTTATTGCCCGATGGATTCGGGGCTCGGATTGGGAACAGGGGAATTGTTATGGGGGGCTGGGCTCCGCAGAGAGAGATTCTAGCCCATCCTTCCACTGGAAGCTTTGTGACCCACTGTGGGTGGAGCTCGATTCTGGAAGGAATGAGCAATGGATTGCCTCTGATTGCCCTGCCTATGCAATTGGATCAGGCCCTTAATGCTCGACTTATTGTTAAGGAATTCAAGGTTGGGGTTGAAGTTGAGAAAGGAAAGGATGACAGAGGCCTGAGCAGGGAGGAGATTTGTAAAACTGTGAGGAATGTAATGGTGGACGGAGGAATTGGTGGGCAAGTACGGTCTAAGGCTCGGGAAATGGCAGATTTGTTCAGGAGTAGAATAGTGAACGATGGATCTCAGAACAGATGCATACAACAATTCATCAGATTTTTATCTGAGGTAAAACCAATTTAGGGCTTCTTGGAGATATTTATTTTTACAGGGTAATGCGTATGGGTATTAAGGGAATAATTTAGTTTCGTATTGGTAGAGACTTTGTGTTCTTGAAATTTCAAAAGGGTAAAGTATGTTTTGATTGTAGCATAGTTAGGTGCCTTCCACACATAGTATAGGTAGTCTCATATTGCTATAATTTATTTGTAGATCCATATTCAGACTGCGGGATATCGTGTGGATTATAGAAGAATCTTTCTTCTTTTCTTTTCTTTCTTAAGAAAGAATAATATAGACATTTCAAGTTGTAATCTTGAGATTTTATGTCATTATGTTATAAATAGACAAAATCTATATATTTGTGTTCTGTTTTTATATTTGCTGTTATAAGGATGAAAATTGTAGATCTTTGTTTTATGTGTCTCGTGTGTCTTGATTAAAGTGTTTTTAATAAGATAACGAGTCTATACAAGTGCAAACTTGATTCAAGTCATTTTTATAATTTTTGGTCTTCCTTAACTTTTAAACATAAAAACCAAATTAAATATGGGTGACTCCTTTTGATTAAACATTGTGAGCTAGCCTAGCATATGTTTGTGTTGATCTATGTGTTATATTTAAAGATGTTCATTCAAAATCATGTTGAAAGCATCAAGGCATCCTAGGAATCTTTGAAGAGTATTGTCATATCTAGCATTTACGAAGCATCATAGAAGAATTGCATCACCATACATCATCCTAGACCCATTTTGCTCTTACTTGTTGACCTTGATCATTGTTCTATAGTCATTGAAATAGTCATCTTAGGGGCTTGGTTGAGAACATGACCCCCAAAATTTAGTAAATTCCCTAAAGATGATTTTGAACATTACTAATTCCTTCTAAGATCGAAACATCATAAGATCAAGTCAAGTGAATTTCAATAGCTAAATTTCTATTAGTCCTTATAATAAGCATAGATTTAGCTTTGTATGCTAGTTCAATTTTATAAGCATGAGGATTATTTTTGAAGTGTTGATCTAAATCAAAATAAAGTGCTCAAAATTTGTAGATTCTAAAATGCAATAGTTTAAGCAAGACTTAAAATTTTAGCATTGTCACAAATTGATTCGAACATTGTTAACATCTTAATTCCATCTTTTAAATCCAACTAATTTTAAAAAAATTTCATTTAATTAATTCTATATATTTTTTAATAAATCTAACTCTTTTTTAATTTTTCATTTAATTAAATCTATATATTTTTTAATAAATCTAACTCTTTCATATTGGTTGATTATTTATTTTTGAGCCTAGATATTTATGGAAGTGGTTTATTTCCCTTTCCTTATTTGGTTAATTCATCATTCCTACGTGACACATGGTTTTGACTTTAAGGCTTACCTTCTTTTATTTAGAATTTTTAAATTTAATATTATTTATTACATTATCCTATTTTAAAATCTTGTAAGGGTTTGGATTTCCTTTTCATTATGTTTCATTCACTATATCTTCCTTTAGGATTTATTTATTTATGATGTTATGACATTTTCACTTCTATAACTAATTTATTTTTTAGATTTCATTGTCTGATGTTTCTTTTTCAATTATTAGATCTCACATCTTTATACAATTTAGCCTTTAGAGTTTTTAAGTATTAATTATATGATAAAGTCTCATTAAGTTTTCTTAAGTAGAAGTCTTTGTTTAATTAATCAAATGATACAATCTATTAAAAACAATAATCTCATAAGAAATGCTATTGTTATGCATATTGTTGAACATCTGTACTAAGATTATGATTATGAAGCATACTTAAAATGGTATCATTTTTCACATCATCTTGTTGGTTTAACTCGCATAGAAAGTCCCACGGGCAAAATTTTACTTAATATGTCATAATGTATTTCTTACTAAGTCATTTGTTTTGCAATTTCTTAAAGACATTGGTACTAAGGAAGCTAATAGTATTCACTCATCCAACTAGTAGCATCCCTATCTCTACTATTGGCATGCTTCATTGCACTTAGCTTTGGATTCCTAGTTTATATTTCATCCCTCAATGTACATCTCACACCAAGCTATTTATATTATTTTGTCCATCCTCCCACAACCACCTTTCCTACCTCTACCTTGGATACACTTATTAAAATGCTAGAAAGAGTGGATTGTAATATTAATGACTAAGATAAAGATAAATGTGTAGGAGCCCAAAATAAATTACCTATTTATACTATTTTGTTCACCCCATTCCTTTCCTACCTTTACCTTGCACTTATTCAAAATCGAGATAAAGTAGTGCAATGTTAATGGGCCCCAAGATATAGATGAATACGAAGAAGACAATAAACTACTTACATTTAAGATTGTTACTTATCATTTACCTAATAGTTTTGTGCCACCTCAATTTAAAATATATAATGGAAAAGGTGACCTAATACATACTTGGGAACATTCACTATTGCATGTTTAGATTAGTATATGAAAATGAAGTTTTCACCATTTATTTATATGAATCTTAAAATGATATGAACGTTGAGTGGTTTCTCTCCAAGTGTCTCATTGATATATCTGTTATTCTTTAAAACTACCAAACATATTGCATAAACACTATTGATTTAGTGATTGAAGACTACAAGTTATGACTTATTAGAGTATTCTCAAGGATCTAATGATAATATACATGAATATACTATTTGATCATTTAAGGAACAATAAGTTAAATTTACTTGGATCTAATGTTCTTAAGTACAAATTCTCTTCTCGTGGTTTTGAACAATGTTCTCTTACTCTTCTAAATTCTACAATTCTAATAATTTCAAAGGCTAACAACTATAAATTATAAAAAAAAACCCTTAGAAATCTCATGATTTGATAGTCAAAAGGATATCCAAATACTTGAAAGGAACTCTCAATTATGGTCTATGGTACAAAAAGGATAGTGATTTCTCTCTCATGGCTTACACAAATGCATTTTCCTTAGAGGGGCAGAATGGTCTTCAAGCTCAACAAGAAGCAAGATTTAGTCTCATCATCCATTGTAAAAGCATAATATATTTCTACAACATCTTGTTGCACTCAGGTGACGTGGATGAAGAAAACACTGAAAGATGTCAAGGTAATTTATGATGAGCCCATTCCTAATATGTATGATAATACTAGTAAAATAAATATTTCAAAGAATCATGTGATGCATGAACATGAACCAAGAACATTTCTATCTGGCATCACTTCTTAAGGGATAAAGTTGTAGAGAAGGAAGTCAGATTGGAGTATGTGCCCATTAAGGATCAAATTGTAGGCATATTCACTAAGGCACTCCCAAAGGGCACCTTTGAGTATCTTCAACATAAGCTAAGGGTTAAAGTGCCCCTCCTTCTTCCAACCATGATGAATATAATGGTGAAACCATCTAGGGGGAGAATTTAAAGATACAACCTTAGTCTTGGATTGATGCTAAGTGCTACTCTCAAGGGGAGAAGGTGGTTGGTTTGGTGTTGTTGTAAAGGTAGAATGATTTGGATACATAATTAAAGGGTGAGAGATCAATTAAGTGGAGTTACTATTGTTAGTTAGGTATTGGAATAATGATGAGGTGTAATGTGCACCCTTTGTATTTGATGTCAAAGGGGGAGAGATACTAGCTAAGGAGAAGAGATATTGTCAATAGAGGGAATTTATGCATATAGTTGTAATATTATATATGGTGTTTGTTGGCATATTTGGCATAATTGATGAAGATGAGATGATGGCGGATGACTATATCGATAGAGGAAGATAACATGATAAGTAATTTATATTGTCATTGATGGTAACCAGGTTTAACTGATGTTTAATGATAATTTCAGTTGGTTTTTGGTGATTTACTTGTTGGATAAGTGATTTGGTCTACCGGAATTAGAATTTGTAAGTATGTCAGGGTTTACCAACAAGACTGAGAATTGGGACTTCAACTGGTAAAAGAAAAGATTTTGATGGAATCGGTAAATCCATGATGGTTGGAGACTTGTGGTTTGAGACATAAGCTTTTATAATGGACTTGTGTGTATGACCAAAATCGCATCCTATGTTGATTACCGGAAGGTATGTTTTGAAATTCTGATAGAGTTTTGCTAAGGTTTTAGGACCGGTGATGAAATCTCTTAACCAATAATGTTTTTTGGTTTGGAAATAATCTACATCAAGTTCATGTGTTGATGATAACACGACACAAACCACTTGATGATTTTGAAAGATGTTTTGGCGCGTTTGGAGAATGAATTTCTTGGGAATCAACAAAACACTTAGTAGAGTGTTTTGAGGATACATATTGGATTTCTGTGATGGGTTATGATTAATCAACGGTTGATATTGCATTGTAATTTGTTGTAATGATCTGTATAATGATCTATGATGATCTCTTATGATCTATATTGTAAATTCAAGATGTAATTAGGTTTTGTGGCCGACCTAGTTGAGATGGCTATTTAGGGCGACACAACTGTTGTTTCATGTATCGGTGGCCTAAGGAGAATGAGTTAAGTTGTCCTAGAGAAGATAGAGATCTGCCTGATTGTTGCAGACTGTGAAGCATAACTGGATCTGATCTAGCAAGCTGAAAGTGCAAAGTAACAGATCATTTTTCATTGTTGTTCTCTAACAATTACAACAACATAAATCCCTTAACCGGGTAGGTCCTAACAGGCCTTTGCCATCTAAGTCCCCTAACAGGGCAGCTCACAAAAGAGTGTTTAGATCCTCTAACCAGGTTGATCCTAACAGATCATTAAGCTCCTAGCTGGAGTGATAGGTAAATCCCTTAACCGGGTGACTCCTAACAGGGTCTCCTCCTAACAGGGCGTATTATAAGCTCCTAACAGGGATAAGCTCCTAACAAGGCATACTTCAAAATAGTACAAATTATTGTGGGTACCAATCCCCACCGTGGTTTCTCCCATTTGGGTTTCCACGTAAAAAATATTGGTGTTCGTGTGTGGAATATCTTTTCATAGTGTTTATGTTTTCATGCATTATTTCTGATTATTGGTTATGATAAGTTTACTACTGTTTATCAGAGATCTATAAGTGGCTACTGGTAATGTTAATGAATTGATAGATAAAAAATGATCTGTTAGTGAATATTCTAATTAATAAGATTGCACAAGTGGGTAACAAGTGAATGAGATTTGCTAAAGGGATAGATTCATTGATTTCAGATCTATTGTAAATGATTTTTTATTTGAATTTATAGATTGTCTTAATAGTGATTCACCCCCCCTCTCAGTATTAACTGGATCCTTATAGGATTAGTGGAAATTTGGCTAATGCCCTTAAAAACATTAAGTAATTTGTCTTTTTTCTGTTTTGGCTCGATGTTGCTGGTTTTGTTGGGATTTTATGTTGGTTTTTGCCTAGATTTGTGTTGGTTTTTTTGCAGAATGTATTTTCTTCTTTCTTAATGCTTTTATCTTTTAAGGTTCTAGTGTAAAGGGTTTCGGGGTCCCTTCAAAACCTGTTTTTCCCGTAATAAAAAATAATTGGTATCAGAGCGTGGTCCTCTGTGTGTAGAAAAGCTTAACTGCTTGAGGAAAAGATTTTGAGGAAGACAAGATGATGAAGAAAGAGGGTCCAAAATTCAACAAGGGCAACTATAAGATCTGGAAAGACATAATGAAGATATATCTCAGAGGTCTCGGTACTCAATACAAGAAACATGTTGAAACAACATATGTGGCTCCTAGTACTGCTCCTTTGACACCGAATGAACTTAAAGACGAGTAGGAGAACATGCAAGCCCTTGAAGCTATTGTAAGTACTTTATCTGATTTTGAATATATTGATGTTCAAGGATTGGAAATTGCACATGAGGTTTGTGAAAAATTAGAAACAATTCATGGAGGAGATGAGCATGTACAAAGAGAAAAAGAGGAAAGCTTGAGAGGTAAATTTGATGATATGAAAATGCAAGAAGGAGAAAACATTGCACAATATGGTCAGAGAATTAAAGAAGTTGTTGGTGGCATAAAAGGTGTTGGTGGTAAAACTGATGATGATGTGGTGGTAAGTAAAATGCTCAGAACTGTTCAACCTCAATATGCTATTAGAGTATTGGCAATCCAAGAACTGAGATACATTTCAAAGGATAAGGTAACTGTTGACTCTTTGATTGGTAAGCTTACAACCTTTGAGTTAAATAGTTTTGACAATAGTGTGGCAAAATCTATTGAATATGCTTTTAAAGCTTCTGTTACTGGTTCATCTATTAGAAAAGGAAAGAATGTAAGTCAAAGTCATGAGTGCAGATCTAGTCATGAAGGTAATCAGGAAAGTGAAGACAATGGAGATCATGTAATGGAACTTGAAGCATTGCTTGCTAAGAGATTTCCAAGAGGAACTGGTAAGTATAAAGGAAAGCTACCTTTAAAGTGTTTCTCTTGTAGTAAGATTGGTCATATTGCTGCTAACTGCCCTAACACTAATAAGAAAGATAAGTTCAAGAGATTCAAAGGAAAAGGCATAAAGAACTGTTATGTTGCAGTGGATGAAGGTTTGACCGATGAAGAATTTGAAAATGAAGATGGCAATTAAGAGATTGTGTTTGTAGCTATAAAGGAGAAATTGTCTGATGAGAAGGCACTAGTTTCTCGTGTAGAAAGCAGTAGTGAATGGATTATAGACAATGGTTGTTCACACCATATGACTGGAGATAAGAGTAAGTTCCTAACTCTTAATGAATTTGATGGAGGTGTTGTTAGATTTGGAAATGAATCTCCCTACATGGTGAAAGGTAAAGGTTCTATTTATTTGAATGGGAAGAATAATACTGATAATGTATTTTGGGTTGATGGTCTGAAACATAATCTGTTAAGTGTTGGAAAACTCAATGATAAAGGTTATTTGCTTGAGTTTAATGGTGGAATCTGTAGAAATCTTAGAGGAAATGGTGAATTGATCGTTACTGGAAAACAAACAAAAGGTAACTTATTTCATTTAACTGCTAATGTCAATAGTTGTCTAGTTGCAAAGATGGAAGATATCTGGTTATGGCACAAGAGATGTTGTCATATGAATTTTGATAACTTGGTGAAGGCAAGCAAGTCTAGTGTTGTGAGAGGATTACCATAAATTGTTAAACCAGATAATGTGATTTGTAAAGACTGTCAAATTGGTAAGATGACCTCTATTTCATTTAAGAGAAAGAAGTGTGCATCTGAAAATATTTTGGATTTGGTTCATACTGATCTATGTGGTCCTATGAGAACAAAAAGTTATTTTGGTAATAGATATTTCCTGCTTTTTACCGATGACTATTCTAAAATGATATGCGTTACATTCCTAAAGGAGAAATCTGAAGCCTTTAGTAAGTTTAAAGCATTTAAAGCTCTAGTTGAGAATGAATGAGACCGATAAAAACTTGAAATGCTTAAGATCTGATTGAGGAGGAGAATTCACATCTGATGAGTTTGTCAAGTATTGTGATGAACATGGTATCAAGAGACATGTGTCTGCTCCAAGGACACTAGAGAAAAATGGTGTAGCAGAAAGGATGAACAAAATAATTGTTGATGCTGCTAGAACAATGTTATTACAAGGTAATATGCCTAAGATGTTTTGGAGAGAAGCAGTAATAACTGCAGTCTACACATTAAACCAGACACTTGTTAAGAAAGACAACAATAAGAAACCTTATGAACTATGGTATGGTAAAACCCCTTGTGTTAGTTATTTCAAAATCTTTGGAAGTCAATGTTTTATTAAAAAGGATAACTACACTGGAATGTTTGATGCAAAATCTGATGAAGGAATATTTATTGGTTATTCTTCTAAAAGCAAAGCATATAAATGCTATAATAAGAGAACTGAGAAAATAGTTTAAAGTGTTAATGTGAAGGTGGATGATTTGTCAAATAAATCTAAAGGATCAAGCTGGTCTGAACCTGAAAAAGATGATAATGAAGAAAGATTGGTGATATTTGAACCAGAAGCATAGAATAATGATCAACCAACAAATGCAGTACTAGTAAGAAAGGACAGTGAAGAAGAAAGTATTGAATCAACTGGTGAATTTGATGAGGAAGATGCAAAAGCGACATAGACTATACCTAGATATGTGAGATTAAATCACTCTCAGGACCAGATAATTGGTGATAAGAATGCAGGTGTACAGACTAGGAGGAAGATTAGATAAAATTCTTGTTTGATCTCTACAATGGAACCCAAGACAGTTAAGGAAGCACTCAAAGACGATGACTGGGTGAAAGCAATAAATGCGGAATTAGATGAAATAGAGAAAAATCAGACATGGTCACTTGTTCCTAGATTAGAGGAAAAGAATGTGATTGGAACCAAATGGGTCTTCAGGAATAAGTTAAATGAAAAAGGAAAAGTGGTAAGAAATAAAGCAAGGTTAGTCTGCAAAGGATATGCACAAGAAGAAGGTGAATACTATGGTGAAACTTTTGCACTGGTTGCAAGATTGGAAGGAGTAAGGATGTTGTTGGCATTTGCTACATATAAGGGATTCAAAGTCTACCAAATGAATGTCAAGTCAGCCTTTTTGAATAGAATGATTGAAGAAGAAGTATACATTGAACAACTAGATGGTTTTTCCTTGATCGATGATCAGGACATGGTATGTAAATTGCATAACGTTTTGTATGGTCTAAAGAAGGCACCGAGAGCATGGTATGAGAGATTACATGCACATTTGATCAAGATTGGATTCTAACGTACCAGTGAGGATAGTAATATTTATCTAACAACTGATGGAGACAAGATGATAATAGCTGAAGTATTTGTAGATGACATAATTTTTGGTGGAGATGATAATATGAGTATGGAATTTGCTAATAAGATAAAAAAGGAATTCGAGATGTTTCTAATTGGTGAAATAAAGTTCTTTATTGGATTACAAATCCAAAAACTGGATGGTGGTATTTTTATCTGTCAAACAAAGTATATTAAAGAGGTGTTGAAGACTTTTGGCGTGGAAGACTGTAAACCGGTAGGTACACCGATGGTAACACGCTGCAAGTTGAAAAAGCAAGATGACTCACTTGATGTTAGTGAAAAAGAATACAGGTCTATGATTGGTAAACTACATTATGTTGTACATAGCAGACCAGACATTGCTCATGTTGTTGGGTTAGTTGCAAGATTCCAAAAGAATCCCAAAGAAAGTCACATGGTGGTTGTTAAGAGGATTTTACGATATCTTAAAGGAACATTAGACTATGGATTATGGTATCCATGCAAAGAAAATTTCACTTTAGATGTTTTGACTGATACAGATTGGGCAGAAAATGTGGATGATATGAAAAGAACAACTGGTGGATATTTTCTATTTGGAGGAAGACTTGTAGCATGTACAAGAAAGAAACAAACTTGTGTTTCTCAATCTACAGTTGAAGCTGAGTATGTTGTTGCATCCTTGAATTGCACGCAGGCCATATGGATGAGACATGTGCTAGAAGGATTCAAGATAGATATGTCTGAACCATTGACTATCTATTGTGACAATATAAGTGCAATAAATATTTCCAAGAATCCTGTACTTCATGCGAGAACCAAGCATATAGAGTTGAAGTATCATTTCCTGAGAGAAAGAGTTCAGGAGAAGTAGGTAAAGATGGAGTATGTGAAGAGTAAAGATTAGTTAGCTGACATTATTGGTATTATGGGTGTGCTGCATTAGTTTTGTCATTGATGTCAACTCTTATCCTTCTGGAGATCTACATTATTGATTTGGCACTATGGTTATATTGGTTTACTATTGAACCGACACATTGTGTTCACTAGCAAGATCAGTGACTTATGCACAGTCACCAGTATGTGCTCACCGATAGGTTATATGGTTCACCGACATAGATGATGACTTGTTATCATCTAGATATCACTTGATTATATCTAAGACATGGTTTGGATACTTGGTTTTGGTGTTTTGGTTATTGGTCTAATCGGGTTGACATATTTGTTGTTACCAACAGATAGGTCTAGGTTATGGACCAGTACACATTATCTATTCCAGATCAACACGACACGTTATGGAGATGATTTATTGATTGGATATTGTTGTAAATGTATTGAGACAACATTTTGTATCACATCATGACTTATTTGTAATTAATTTAATTGTAATATTCTTAGTGAGCTGACCTACACATTTGGTCTTAGGTTTTGTATATATGTAAGATCTCATTTGTGAGATGAAGTGTGGTATGGTATTGTGGAATTGTGGTATTATTGAAGATCATATGAGAAGATCATAGAGAGAATCAAGCAGACATCATTTGAAGGTTCAAGGAAGGTCTGAAGGTGTTTATCAGAGCTTAAACCGGTACTAAATCTAGCATTGTAGATGCACTTTGAAGCAGTACATTATTCTAGGATTTAACCATCCTACTGTAGTCATTGCGACTCCCATTTGAGCATTGTGCTCTAAACGGTTGGCCTTTCTGTATGTGCAGACCCCATTTGTATACACATACTATTTGCAGTAGTATCATCTGATTGTGGGTAAGGTTTCCCACCATGGTTTTTCCCCTTACAGGGTTTCCAAGTCAAAATCTCTGTGTTATGTGTTGTGGATGTTGTTTCTCTTTCTGCTTTATGCATTAAGTTTCATCAGTATTAATATAAATTGATAATCTGTTAACCGACATTAAGTTTGGTCTACTGGTATTAAGTATTAAGTTGGATTAATTTATAATTGGGTTGAATTTTATTGACAACTGATTCACCCCCCCCTCTTAGTTGTCCTTCTAGTTCCTAGCAATTGGTATCCGAGCTAAGTCCTCTTTTTGCAGAAGTCTGACAACTTGAGGAGACCCTATGGCAATGAACTTTTTCAGGAAGGACAATCCTAAACTTGATGGAACTAACCTTGGTATATGGAAGATCAGAATGGAGACACATCTGAATTGCATTGGAAGAGATATATGGGAAGTTACAAAGAATGGCTATGTTGGTCCTACTCCAAATCAACCTAATCCACCAACATTGGCTAAGGACTTGGAGAATGATTGGAAAGCAAGAGAAGCACTTCTGAGCACATTATCAGATCAACAAATTATGGGATTATTAGACCGATATACTACTAAAGCTATTTGAGATAAATTAGAAACATTGAATGAAGGAGATACCACTATTGAAATTGCAAAACTGGAATGTTAACGGGTCAGGCATGAAAATTTGAAAATGGAAGAAGATGAAAGAATTTCTGCTTTTATGGAAAGAGTTAATGAAATTTTTTTAGGAATACAATCTTGTGGAGGATCCTTAAGTGAAGATGAAATTGTTTCTAAAGTTTTAAGAGCTTTGCCACCGGCTTACAAAATGAAAGTAACTGCTATTAATGAGTTGAGAACAATTCCTAATACATCAGTTTCTAGAGATACATTGGTTGGAAAACTTTCAACATTTGATCTTGAGGAATTTGGTCATGTTACTACAATTAAGATAGATTTAGCCTTCAAAGCATCATCATCATCATCTGATAAATCTGATTGGAAAGCACTTTATGCAAAAGAACTTGAAGATATCAGGAAGGAAAATGAAGAACTAGAAGAACTTGAAGCATTATTTGCAAGGAAAATGCCTAAAGGTCTAGTTGGAAGTAAGTATGAAGGTAAAACACCATTTTAATGTTTTAATTGCAATAGTGTTCGTCATATAGCATCTAGATGTCCTGATAGACATGCAAGATTGAGAGAGGAAGCTAAAAGAACATATAAGCCTAACCCTGAATATTAGAGATATAGATTTAAGAAGAATAGAGATAAATCATGTTATTATGCTGATGAAGGAGTTACAGATGATTCTGATGAAGAATCGATAGAAAATGGATGGGCATTTGTTGCAATAAAAGAAGATCAACCGACACCTACTGTCCCACCAGTAGACTAGGCCCTGACAACTAAAATTGAGAACAAAGATGAATGGATCATTGATAGTTGATGTTCACATCATATGACTGGTGATAAAAGTAAGTTCTTATCTTTTTAGGAATATAATGGAAGTGTAGTAAGATTTGGCGATGATAAAGCTTGTTTAATCAAATGAAAAGGCACTATATCTTTGGATGGTAAGCAACTAGAAGCATGATATTGGAAGAAAATCTACCTCATGTGTACTAGAGAGAAGTAGTGAATACAATGGTTTACACTTTCAACAGAGTTCACATCAAAGGTGAAATTGGTAAGACCCCTTAGGAACTATGGTTTGGTAATACTCCTACTCTTAAATACTTTAGAATATTTGGAAGCAAATGCTATATTAGGAGAGATGAGTATATTGGTAAATTTGATCCTAGAAGTGATGAAGGAATATTTCTTAGTTATTCATCTAAGAGAAAGGCATATAGATGTTTTAATAAAAGATTGCATAAAATCATTGAAAGTGCTAATGTGAAGACAGGTTAACACTTTAGAGGAAATTCAAGTTCTATAGATTATGAACCAGCAGTTGAGATGATCATAAATGAGCCAATACCGATTGCACCGGTATAGAATGTGGATCTAGTCACATCGGCATCATCAAAGAATTCCATAGTGACTGAAGAACAAAAACATGTGAATAAACCCAGGTATGTAAGACTGAATCACTCAGAAAATCAGATAATTGGGAATAAGTATCAAGGTGTTATGACGAGAGGAAGACTAGAAAATGAAGAGGTATGCTTAATTTCTCAAATTGAACCAACATCTGTTATTGAAGCAAGTCAAGATGAACATTGGATAAAAGCAATGGAAGATGAATTAGAACAAATTGAAAAGAACAATACATGGACATTAGTTCCCCAACCTAAAGACAAAAATGTAATTGGAACTAAATGGGTATTTAGAAATAAACTTAATGAAGATGGTAAGGTAATAAAAAACAAAGAAAGATTAGTTTGTAAAGGATATTCACAGAAAGAGGGAATTGACTATAATGAAACCTTTGCACCGGTAGCTAGAATTGAGGCAGTCAAATTATTTCTTGCATTTGCAGCTCATAAGAATTATAAAGTATATCAGATGGATGTAAAATGTGTGTTTTTCAATGGTGATCTTGAAGAGGAAGTTTACATTGAACAACTTGATGGATTTTCATTAGCAAATGATAAAGATATGGTTTGCAGATTAAGGAAAGCTTTGTATGGATTGAAGCAAGCTCCTAAAGCTTGGTATGCTAGATTGGACAAATATCTTTTGAAGCTTGGTTACACTAAAGGTAATGCTGACAACAACTTATATTACAAAGTGACTAATGATGACATCTTGGCTATTGAAGTTTTTGTTGATGATATCATTTTTGGAGGAGAAGATAGATTGTGTAAGGACTTTGCTAACAAGATGTAGGAAGAATTTGAAATGTCTATGATTGGGGAGATAAAATTCTTTTTAGGATTGCAGATTTCACAAACTGATAAAGGTATATTCATATGTCAAACAAAATACTTGATTGAACTACTGAAGAAATTTGGTATGGAAAACTCTAAACCGGTAAGTACTCCTATGACTACAACTGATAAATTAACATTGAAGGATGATTCAGCTCCTGTTAATCCGACAAGATACAAATCTATGATTGGAGGTTTACTGTATTTGACACAAACTAGACCTGATATAATGAATGTAGTATGTATTGTTTTAATATTTCAGAGTAATCCTAAAGAAAATCATGAATCAACAATAAAAAGGATTTTCCGGTATCTACAAGGCACAACAAATATTGGTTTATGGTATCCTAAAGATGAAAATTTTGATTTATGTGCATACACCGATGCAAATTGGGCAGGATATGTAGATGACAGAAAGAGTACCACTGGCGGTGCATTATTTCTTGGTAGCAGACTGAGTTTATGGATAAGCACGAAGCAGACTTGGACATCATTATCAACAATAGAATCAGAATATGTTGCAGCAACAACTAATTGTACTCAAGTATTATGGATTAAGAAAATGTTGTAGGACATAAAGGTAAAATGCAAAGAATCGATAATCATTTATTGTGATAATTCAGTAGCAATTGATATAAATAATTCGATATTTCACTCTAAGACTAAGCATGTTTCTATCAAGTATAATATCTGAAAGAGAATGTTGAAGCAAAAGAAGTAAGATTGTTTTATGTGAATACTAAAGAGCTAATTGTAGATATCTTTACAAAGCCTTTGCCTAAGGAAACCTTTGAATATCTTAGAGAGCAACTTGGGGTAATACCCTCACCGAAAAAGAATTAGATGATTGAAGATTGACATCAAACTGACAGAAACTATTAGAGAAATCTTTTTCTGGCTTTGATGGAGGAGAGCCACTTCTTAGGGGGAGTAGTTGGTTGTATGTTCTAGTATTTATTCTTAACTCCTTTGGCATTTGATGTCAAAGGGGGAGAGATATCTATGGAAAAATATTATTCATTGGGGAGAGATATATACTCTTTGTATTTCGGTTTTGATTTATGGTATTGAACTATTCTGAAGATTGTTGGTTTTTTGGTTTTCTGGCATTCTGGTTTGGCACTTAGATGTTTTTCCATCTAGTGTTGCCATCAATGCCAAAGGGGGAGATTGTTGGTATTATGGATGTGTTGCATTAGTTTTGTCATTGATGTCAACACTTATCCTTCTGGAGATCTACATTGTTGATTTGGCACTATGCTTATATTGGTTTACTGTTGAACCAACACATTGTGTTCACCGAAAAGGTCAATGACTTGTGCACAGTCACCGGTATATGCTCATCGATAGGTTATATGGTTCACTGGCATAGATGATGCCTTGTTATCACCTGAAGATCACTTAATTATGTCTAAGACATGGTTTGGATACTTGGTTTTATTTTTTTGGTTATTGGTCTAATCGGGTTGACATATTTGTTGTTATCGACAGATAGGTCTAGGTTATGGACCGATACACGTTATCTATTCCAGATCAACACGACACGTTATGGAGATGATTTATTGATTGGATATTGTTGTAAATGTATTAAGCTGACATGTTGTATCGCATCATGACTTATTTGTAATTGATTTAATTGTAATATTCTTAGTGAGCTGACCTACACATTTGGTCTTAGGTTTTGTATATATGTAAGATCTCATTTATAAGATGAAGTGTGGTATGGTATTGTGGAATTTTGTTATTATTGAAGATCATATGAGCAAATCATAGAGCGAATCAATTAGACATCATTTGAAGGTTCAAGGAAGGTTTGAAGGTGTTTATCAGAGCTTAAACCGATACTGAATCCAACATTGCAGATGCACTTTGAAGCAATACATTATTCTAGGATTTAACCATCCTACTATAGTCATTGTGACTCCCATTTGAGCAGTGTGTTCTAGGCGGTTGGTCATTCTGCATGTGCAGACCCCATTTGTATACACATACTATCTCCAATAGTATCATCTAATTGTGGGTAAGGTTTCCCACTGTGGTTTTAACCCTTACAGGGTTTCCACATAAAAATCTTCGTGTTATGTGTTGTGGATGTTGTTTCTCTTTCTATTTTATGAATTAAGTTTAACTGGTATTGATATAATCTGCTAATCTATTAACTGCCATTAAGTTTGGTCTACCGGTATTAAGTATTAAGTTGGATTAATTTATAATTGGGTTGAAATTCATTGACAACTGATTCACTCCCCCTCTCAGTTGTCCTTCCGATTCCTAATAGACATCTGTACAAAACCATTGCTAAAGACTACTTTTGAGTTTCTCAGAAGTAAATTAGGGGTTAGACCCCTACACTAGAAGAACTAAGATGCTGGAGTTGCATCAATCCTATGGATTTCATGTTTATTTTTCATTAAGGATTGATGAAGATGTGAGCTACTTCGTAGGAGGACTGACTCTAATGCAATATGATATGATTTACAGTTCTAATCAGATTGAAGTCAAGTGATGCATTTTTTTTTAACTTTGGCATTGCTGTTAAAGGAGGAGAAGAAAAAGTTATCAGCTAATCAATTATGGATAATAAAAATAAATTTGATGATCAGGCTTGAGGAGAAGAAAGGATAGCGAAGATCGGTAGATGTAGAGACCGACAATTAATGTGCTAAGATGCAGATGATTGGCATATATGATTGTATACTGATTGTATAACTGATTGGTGTTGGTGTTGGTGTTGCCATCAATGCCAAAGAGGGAGATTGTTGGAATGTTTGACATAACTGATGAAGATGAGATGATGGTGGATGATTGTACCAGTAAAGGAAGATGACATGATCAATTATTTGTATTATCATTGATGGCAACCAGGTTTAACTGATGTTTGATGATCTTTTCAGTTGGTTTCTAGTGATTTACTTGTTGGATAAGTGATTTGGTCTATCAGATTTAGGATTTGTAAGTATGTTAGGGTATATCGGCAGGACTGAGAATTAGGACTTCAACCAGTAAAAGAAAAGATTTTGATGGAATAGGTAAATCGGTGATGGTTGGAGACTTGTGGTTTGAGACATAAGCTTTTATGATGGACTTGTGTGTATGACCAAAACCACATCCTATGTTGATTACCGAAAGGCATGTTTTGAATTTATGATGGAGTTGTGCTAAGGTTTTAGTAGGGTTTTAGGACCCGTGATGAATTCTCTTAACCGGTAATGAATTTCAAGGTTTGGCGATGATCTACATCAATTTCATGTGTTGATGATAGCATGGCACAAACCGCGTGATGAGTTTGAAATAGGTTTTCGTGCGTTTGGAGCAAATTTCTTGGGAATCAACGAAACACTTAGTAGAGTGCTTTGAGGATACAGATCGGATTTACGTGATGGGTTATGATTAATCAATGATTGATATTGCATTTTAACTTGTTGTAATGATTTGTATAACGGTATGTGATGATCTCTTATGACCTGTATTGTAAATTCAAGATATAATTAGGTTTTATGGCCAACCTAGTTGAGATGGCTATTTGGGGCGACACAACTGTTGTTTCATCTGTCGGTGGCATTAGGAGAATGATTTAAGCCATCTCAAAGAAGATAGAGATCTACCTGAGTGTTTTAGACTATGAAGCATAACTAGATCTGATCTAGCAAGCTGAAAGTGCAAAGTAACAGATCATTTTTCACCGTTGTTCTCTAACAATTACAACAACATAAATCCCTTAACTGGGTAGGTCCTAACAAGCCTTTTCCATCTAAGTCCCCTAACATGGCATCTCACAAAAGAGTGTTTAAATTCTCTAACTAGGTTGATCCTAACAGATCATTAAGCTCCTAGCTCGACTGATAGGTAAATCCCTTAACTAGGTGACTCCTAATAGGGGTTTCTCCTAATAGTGCGTATTGTAAGCTCCTAATAGGGCTAAGACCCTAACAGGGCGTACTTCAAAAGAGTACAAATTATTGTGGGTACTAATGCCCACCATGGTTTTTACCATTTGGGTTTCCATGTCAAAAATCTTGGTGTTCATGTGTGGAATATTTTTTCATAGTGTTTAGGTTTTCATGCATTATTTATGATTACCAGTTATGATAAGTTTACTCCTGTTTATCAAAGATCTATAAGTCGTTACCAATAATGTTAAAGAATTGATAGATGAAGTATTCCGATCTGATAATAAGTTAGTATGAGTATGTGTTGATCAGATATCTAGTTGGTGAATATTCTAATTAATAAGATTGCACACGTGGGTAACAAGTGAATGAGATTTTCTAAAAGGGATAGATTCATTAATTTTAGATCTATTGTAAATGATTTATTATTTAAAGTTATAGATTGTCTTAATACTGATTCACCCTCCCTCTAAGTATTAACCAGATCCTTATAGGATTAATACTATTTCCATCACTGACAAAGGAGGATATTGATGGAAATATGTGGTCATTGATGTCATCTTAATATACATGTCCTTCATAATGTGTTCATGATAATGGGAAGCTATTGTATGGTCATTGATGTTGTTGTATTGTTGTTGGTGTCAATGAGGAGAGTGTTGTCATTTTTTGTCAACCTACTATTGGGTTGTCAGATATATTTTGGTAAAATATGAGGAGATAGTTATTAATGATTGCAAATGCTTTGGGTTGTGGATGTCCACATTATTGGTGCCAAATGCCTACATTCATTGTGATGTGTTAACAATAATGTGGATTTGTAGCACATGATGATGATGGTTAGGATGTGTTTTCCTTGGCCTCAACACTCTTATTTATGCTAGTGTTCTTTCCTTATTATTTGTAGTATGAGGAGATGTGATACATAAGAAAGAACATTTAAAGTCTTGTTGGAATAATGCTTTTCATTCCTTTGCATTTGAGAATTTGGTCTTGCAGATTTGGACATGATGTTTATGCTTTGTGGACATTGCGCTGCTATCTATTTAGCTTCTTAGTATTGCAGTTGATGTGGCTAGTGATTTTTGTTTGTTGACATCGTAGTTGTTTATCAAAAGTGGATTTGAATGGTTCAAAAAATGCTCTACATTGATTTGAATTGATTTTTTAGGTTTTGGTACTTGGAAGACATGCTTGTAATATTTGTGCATTGTCTTAGTTTTAGTCTCAGGCATAAAGGTGTTCTACAAGAAGATTTTTTGATGTTATGTTCAAGAATGTGTTTCCTGGCATTCTGGCAATCAAGTGTTCTATATCTATTTGTGTTGCTTCAACATGTATAGATGTGATAGTGAGAGCAAAGTATTTGCAAATGTTTTTGGATGTTCTAGGAATATCCTTTTGTGCTCTACATGGTGTTGAATGTTCAGGTTGGTGCTGCATTGTGTTTGATGTTGTCTTTCTAGGTAATTGTTGTGGTTTGGCCAACATAGTTTTGTTTTATAGCTTGTGTTGTGATCTTAATGATATATGCTAACTTTGAGGAGTGTGTTAAGTTGTATAATTTGGGTCCTACCTTTGGCATGTGGGGATTTGTATTGAGTTAATTGATTTGGATGCTATGTTTTTTGGTTGGTTGGTTATGTGCTACACTGTTTATCTACATGTTACCTACTTTTTGTCCTTGGATGATTTCCTCTAGCATGTGTATTATATGGAGCTACTTAGAGAATTGTAATATGATGTTTTAGGTCCTCTCTATCTCCTAGATTGGACCAAATTCACCATAATTGTGTTTGGTGGCTAGCTTAATAGGACATATGCTTATCCTTTGTCTTGGCCAACCTAATTAATGTTTGCAATGAAGATGGTATATATAGATGATCAAAATGGAGTTGTGAGGTGTGGCTGTTGCGATTTGAGTGTGTAAATCAAAATATGTCCAAGTGTTCTTTCATGATCATAGAATTTGTAGAGTTTTGTGATGCAAAGACAATGAAAGTGTGGTGGTGATTATTGTTGGATTTGGTAACTTGTGAGAGTGGTTCAAGTGCAACTTCATATTTGGAGAAGACTTTATCTTAATGATTCAAATATTATGATTTTGTATCTTTCCCTAGAGAAGCGATATTTAGTTTACAAGTCTTTGAATCTTGCCCTAGAGTAGTGAGCTTGAACTTGCAAGTCCTTATGCATCCTTCCCTAGAGGAGTGATCTTCGGTTTGCAAGTCCTTGTGTATCTTGCCCTAGGATAACACATTTCAACATGCGAGTCTTTTTGGTGGTAGTGTGCTTCCTTGGAAATGAGCCTAAAAACAAATTAGCAATCATATCATATATTGTGAGTTGACTCTCATCGTAGTTATACCCTATTTGGGTTTACCACGTAAATTTGGTATTCTCTTATGCATTGTGCTTCATTGTTCTATTTTTCATTGTTGCTAATAAGGTTAAAGATAATTTGATAGTGTTTTGGAAGGATAAATTTTAAGGTTAAACGTTTTAAGGTCCAGACTAATTTACCCACCCCTACCCCACCCCTCTAAGTCATAAGATGTGTTCAATAGATGTTTTGGTCAACACAAACCTAATGTATCATCTACGTTAAGCTCCAAGAAAAATGGAGCTATGCAAATCTTTCAATATCCATATGGAGATATCCAAATGGAACTTGGTTTAGATTCATGTAGCCACACAAAAGATTTGAAAACCTTAGGGGTTTTGGTTTTCAAGAGGGCACAAGAATGGTTGGAGGAATCCCTCTAGGAGGGTATTTGGGAGCTTATGAAAACAGTAGCAGGTACCTTTAACAACTAGAGGATGATTGTTAAGGAAGTGTAAGACATTAAGAAGGATGTGTTTGAAGAGGAACAATCAACTTGAAGGGAAGGATTCTAAGCTAAAGGAGAATCAGGGAACCCTTATGAATAGTATCTAGGAAATAATTGATTATTGAGGGAATTCTATCAAGAACATGGTTGCTACCATTTAGATCCTACGACAAGAAATCATATGAAGAAAGGAGAAGCAGTCGACAAGGGATGTGATGCTCTTGGCCCAAGTTACCCCCTCCACCCTCCCAACAAGTGCACAAAAGGTTCAAACACTCGATTGAGAATCCCCACTCTCCCCATTAGTCTAATGATGTCGTCAGTTCAGAGAGGTGCCTTTTGAAGGCCATCTTGAATTCTTACCATTAAGGGCCATTGCGACCCTGAAGTCCCTCAACAACAATTAACTATTTGTTGGTTTTGTCTTTTTGTTGTGTCAATTTTTTTGAATTTCTTATTTTTTATTTTTGGCTTAATTTCACTCCTTGTAAGATTCAAACTTTTTGTCTTGATGATTCACATGTAATAGATCCGAACCCTTTCCAAACTAATCTAATCAAAATATGAATAATACTATAAACAATTAAACTAAAAAATCTTATATATTCATAAATATAAATATCAATATTGAAATGACATACGAAAGACATAGAACACATACAATATTCTCTTACTTTTTATTGGAAAAACATGGGGAGCTTACACAAACTATTAAATGTCTATCACCAAAAGCCGTAGGGAACTCGCACAAATAATAGTAATAATATCAATCATGGTGTGGGTCACTAAAGGACACGAGGAAGATTACCTATATGACGAACATAAAAAGTTGGGTCACGTTGAACAAGGAAATAGGAAATATAGTTTTAAACTTAAAGAGCATGTGGATAGCTCAATGTAGGATGAGCGAGAAGATCGACACTCCTGAGCGTGGTGCCTGCAAAGAGTTCCGTCATATCCAAATCCCCTTCCATGCTCACAATGGCCATGGATGCCCCTGGGCATCCTCTCCTCCTTGCTCCAAATGGTACCATATCAAAAGTGTCTTTATCTCTTGCTACTAATAAGATGAACAACTCTTATTCAATGGTTTGCAGAAAAAGTGGGAGATTTGTGAGTCTCTCTTGTTATGGATTTGCCTAAACCCATTTATCACTCTTCATCAAATTTGAAGGATTTTCTTTCTATTACTTCTGGTGTAGTATATTAGCGTACAAATTGATGGATTTACCTACTAAGAAAAAATGGATTTGTGCACTCTTCGCCTTCAAAAATGGATTCCTAAAGACGAAAGATCTATTCCTCTTTATGTGAGGAATAGCCAGGAGGCTCCCCTCGTTTTTCATCTCTCTTCAACCAATTCTAAGCAAGCGTGCAACTATAAAGCTAGGAATTCCTCCAGGAGCCATTTTTCTGATTAGGTTGAGGTTCCTTTTAGATTCACATGATAACGATTCAAGTCCCTCAATACAGAAGGATGGAGTAAAGTTGCAGTTGCCAGATGAACTGCTAGAGAAAGAGACCCACAAGAAGGATCTTCAGCTTATTTCCTCAAAAATTCTTATCGTCTCTCAATCAGAATCTAAGAATATGAAACTAAATTAGGCGACCGATGTTAGAGGCTGAAAAAGAAACATTGAAGCTGAGAGATTGTGTGTTGAAGCCCTAAACACAGTTGATTTATGAGGGATCATAGTGGATACTGGAGGCCCTTCTATCCTAAAAAGTAGAAGAAACCTCCAACTCAAGGTTGGTTTATTTGACATTTTTTTGTGATATAGGGGTGGGTTAAATCTATGAGCTATCAATTTGTAGCAATTGGTTGTCTTTCATTGAACTTTAGGCCATTTTTGCAGTCCAACATTTTCTCCTAATCCTCTATTTGTATATCAATTCCTGCTTTGGATTGGTGAGGGTCTTAATAGATTCTCTCAAATTGATTTAAAAAAAAAAATGGGCTGGATTAGCTATGTAGTAGGTAGTTTTACCTATATAATAAGGAATCATTCAAGATACAAATTATGAAAAAAAAAAAGTTTCAAGAAAGAAAATGCATAAAGAAAATTGAGAGTTTTTCAATGAATAGTGTAGAGTACACTTAATTCACTTTTATGTGATTTTTCAAAAGGTTCATTTTGTCTCAAAATTCTCAAATTTATCTTTTTTGTTAATTGGTTTAGAACATTTTTATTCATTTGATCTAATGATAGGACATTTTCGTGGCACAATCTCATAGCATGAAAAATTTGTCAGTTTGACAAATTCCCTCTTTTGTACCATTATTCTGCAAATGTTCCATGCTTGCATAATATTTTACTATAATTCACTTGGCTTGATGTATAATTTTTGATACTTGTATAAGGACTTTTATTTTTATGAACTCCTTTAGGAAATATGATAAATTAAAAGGATCATGTTCTCCTAGTTTAGACAAAGTTAGATGGATCGATGTTACAGCTAACAAAAAAATGATTGAGGATATTGAGAAGTCATACACTGGGTCTAGAATAAAGTGTTCTTTAATTATGGTGTTAAATCTTTTTATCCAACCTTAAATCAAATTTTATATGTACTCAACAATTTTTAGATGAATTCTCATGAATGAGTGAATGTGATAAATTACAATGGAAAAACTCACAAATAAACACAATAACATGTTAACTCATCTCACAATGGTTAACGAATGAGGGAAATATGAGCCAATTCTAGATAAATTAAATTTAAAAGTTTGAGGTGTAGATCTGTTAGTGTGAAATTAACTCAATAATCTATTGAAGTCACACATGCATATTTGATTCAAGGTAATATAAAATAAGTCGAGGATGATGAATCCAAATCTATAGCTAGTTTCATGTACAATAACACTACAAGTGTAATTTGGTTTTGGAATTTATGACACTCTAATCAATGTTGACCAAAAATAGAAGGAAAATAACATTGGTATAAAATGTAGACCAATACATTTTGTTTCCACATTAATGCGCATGAAATCTACCAAGTAGATAGCATAATTCAAAATAAATAAGTTAACATGTAAAGTAAATTTATTGAGATAGTAAAAAGATATATGGTCAATGCAGAATAACAAATAGTTCTTAATTTTTGTTGTATTTAGTGCTGCATACAAATAGAATTTATATTAGTTATTTCAGAATAACCACATTTTTCTTTGAAAATTACATGTTCTTAAAATTAAGAAAAAATATATGGAGTAAGGTATATAATTGAATAACATAAATAATTAAATATAATTGAGAGTAATTTAAACAAGAGTTGGGATGCAATTTGAGTCCAGGTGTCATTTTAAGAAAAAAAATGAGATTTGTTCTATGTTTCTAAAATAGGGGATTCGTTATAATGTTTAAAAAAATTGACTAATATTGAGAAATAATTGATTACAATGTAGGAAATAGTTGTTTTATGGTAGATCACTCTTCAATGATTGGTTTCTATTCATCATTTCGCACTATTTTTAGTCATGCAATGCTAGTAGCATACCACTAAACACACTTCTCTTGTCTATCCTTCTTTATTATTTTTCTAAATTGTTAATACATGAGAACGGATTCTATGTAATCAGTAATCTATATTAGTATCTTCTATATGACCTTACCCTACTGCTATACTTAAAGTTTACTAGCATTCTAATTGGAATTTGGTTATGCCAATCATTATCCAAAGAGGTATTTAGGAATAACTAGTAAATACTAGAACAACATAGTGTATTGCTAGTATTGGATGTTTTGTTGTGAGCATTGTCATCTGTTTCTATAATGAGAATGTGGATAGGGATAAATATTCTTGGGTTTCCACTATTAATATGTTTCAAAGTGTTGATTTTGTGTGTTTGCTTTTGTTGCTACAGGGTTTAATGGTGGAGAAATAGGGTTCACTAGCTTAATGCATGCAAACTAGGAACAAGGCCTATTTCCACTTTGATTACATTCAAAAGGAGAGTGATCCACTAGGTTCAAGATGGATCAAGCACAAAGTGGATGCAGTGGTCCTTCATTGTTGAGTTAAAATTTAAAATGTAAGTGTAAGGAAGAATGAATGAATTAGGAGAAAGTAAGATAAAATGATAATTTTCTACATGTACAGGAAGACAACAAACTCAAAATTATGCAAAGGTATGTAGAAGTATAGATTTTAACTAACCTGTAGTCCAAATTTGAGGAAAAAGGATAGGGACTCAGTCGCTGAGCTCAGCCCACTCCTGGGACTTAGCTGCCCAACTCGATCCGCTCCTATCAATTTTGGCTACAATGAATTGTAGTTGTAGATCTCTATTTGATGACTTTGCACCTCTTTTCATAGTTTCGTTACCTATTCCTACACACAGATAAAAGAGAGGGTAAAAATGGGTTTCCAAAGTCAAACCCAAGTTTAGGAATTAACCTTGAAATTGAAAGCATGCTATTAGGTAGCAAAGGTTAGAGTTGAAATTGAAATGTTTATACCTTCATATGCCTTCTTTATTTTGAAGTGCTCATGAAGATGCTTGATGTTGACTTTTCATTGACTTAGAAAGAGAAGATCATCAAGACCATCACAAATGTATAGATCTACCACAAACTCCTAGTCTTCAATGCCTTGATGCTTGATCTCTTGCTCTTGAAATAGAATTGATGGAGAGATTCATCCTTGTTAATTATAGATGTCAAAACAAGGGAGGATATCTTGCTTATATACCTATCCCAAGCATTTTGAGGTACAAAACATAGAGAAGGCTGACACGAGAAAATATTTCCTGCTATATCAAGATGACTATTATGTGGACCAAATTTGGGGCTAGTTTAAGGGGAGTGGGACACCCTAGGCACCTTTATCCCTCCAAGGAAGTCTTAAATTGGGACCAGAGATCCCAAATGAGGAGAACATGCTAAAAACAAATATGAAATTGGGCTAGATCAAGCATTTTGGGCACAAAAGTCCAAGAACACTAAAATGGGGCCTGGATAAGCATGAATTTGCATAAGCGTATAATTTTGTGACACTACACATGGAAATCAATATTTTCATGCTAGTTTAGCTTTATCTCGTTAGGATGTTGGCATTTTTGATGATTATGTTGTGATTGTCATTGATGGAAACACACTTGCTATGAGATCTCTTTTTGTATGTATGAGTTATGCTCAACCGGTATTTGTTTCAAACGGGTATTATGTTGTAGTCTTTAGACTATCGGTGTTTTGCAGAAAGTGTTTACTGATCTCAAGCGACATGAGGACCTCAAGTGGTTTGAGGATCTCAAGAGGAATGAAGCAAAGGAACTAAAAGCGGTAGTTATATTTTTTCAAGTCTTCATTTTTGTGAATCGGTAATCTGTTTAATAATTGAACCGGTATTACTCTGAGTTACCAACCGGTAATTGATAAAATTGTATAAACTGGTAATACTCTGTGATGAGTTACCAACCGATATATTTTTGTGATGAGTTACCATCCACTGACACTTTGACGGTGATTTTGTGCCGTGTTACCAAATGTGTCTAGATAAACTGAACCTAGGAACTTGCAATGTAATCCTATTGGACCGACATGAAATCAGATTCCTTTTTAAGGACATCATGACTAGGGTTTTAGAGTGTATAGCTGTTAGGGTTTTTGCTGGTTGATGAGTTCTTGTATTTGCGATCTTAATAGAGAAGATCAAGTCTGTGTGCTATAACAGAGTGTGGATTTACTAAAGACTAAAGTAATGCTGAAATGCATTAGCAATGAGCTATCATGGATCTAACCAAGCAGACTGTGCTATTTGCTAGATCATTCACTTGTTGATTACTCACATCTTTGACAAGTCAGAAACCCTTAACCGGGTAGGCCTAGAAAAGCCTTTGTAAATCCTCTAACAAGGTGATTCACATCCATGGATATGAAATCCTCTCACAAGGTAGTCTTTAATCGGACTTATCTCCTAACAAAGATTGAGATTCCTAACAGGATCTGTTTTGGTAAAGAACATTGTATGACCTTAAGCAGTCTAGTTACTATTGTGCAGATAGTTACTTGTGAGTTTCATCTCACCATGGTTTTTCCCATTTGGGTTTCCACGTCAAAATCTCTTGTGTTATGGTGATTGTGCCTCTATGGGTGAATGCCTTACTTGTTGTTTGGTTTGCATTTGCGTTAACCAGTTTGTTAGTTAAACTATTATACCGGTTCATTGCTAGATTGTTAAAGTGTTTGAGTTCAATAAATATTTGTATACTAATTCACCCCCCCTCTTAGTATTCATCAATTGGTATCAGAGCCAACCTTTCTATAAGTCTAACCACTTGGAAAGAGATATGGGGGAATACACTGTGAGGGAACTTACTCATCAGCTCACTCAGACTGAGCAGGCCTATGATGAACTTAAAGTCAAATATAAGGCCTCTTAGGCAAAAAGAAGAGAGCATGCTGAAAAACTAATGGAGCTAACTGAAAACAGTTCTTCTGATGAAGCAGATATGGAAGCCCTAGTTCAAGAAGTTGAAAAACTGAATGAGTCCAATGCCAACCTAAGAAGGGAACTTGAAGGACTGACTATTAGAATGTGTCAAGAGCTTGAGAACCAGAGGAAAGCTGAAGATTTGGTAAAAGACAAAGATCATGAGATCTCCAAGCTGAAGCAAGAGATCAGTGCACTTACCGCTCATCTCCAAGAGAGCAAAGTAGAAAAAGAGGAAATGCAAGGTGAAATAAACATGGCTATTTCTGAGAATGCAACCTTGAAGGAATCTAATGCTGCTATTGCCAAAGAACTTACCGAGTCAAAGGAAATACTTTCCAAATTCAATAAGAGCACTGTCAAGCTAGAGCAGAAGCTTGAACCAGTTAAACTGGTAAAGAATACCAATGGACTTGGTTTCTCTGATTATGAGGAAGGTGAGACCATTGGAAAAAAAGATGGAGCATCAAAGAAGCAACCGACACCAAAGGATAAAGGTAAGAAAAAGTTCAAACCTGTTTGCTTTAATTGTCTCAAGGAAGAAGACAGTACTAATGTATGTAGAAGTAAGGCTTACAATAATTTTCCTTATTTTCTAAACAATAAACCTAGACCCAATAGATTCAATGGTAATTTTTATGCATGCAACAAGTTTGGGCATAGAGCATTTGAATGCAGGTCTTTCATGCACAACACAGAAAGGTATCCTCAAAGGAGTCAAGGAGTTTTTTTTGAACCCTCTAGGAATCGGAACCCAAACCGGTTTAATACCTATAATCATTAGTCAGGAAGCAGTGGCTATCAAGCAGCAACTGGATGGAGAGCAACCTGTTTGATCTGTTATGGTAGTGGTCACATTGCTGCAACATGCAAAAGGAAGAATGGAAAAATGAACAATGGACCTTGGAGAGCACTTGGAATGATTTGCTATCATTGCAACAAATTGGGTCATACAACAAGATTCTCCAGAATGAGAAAGAACATATCGGGTGATATACCGGTCACTCCAGAAGGAAAGATTGATGTTGAAATTGTTCAAGCGAATATGAATAAAACCTGGAAGAAGAAGCCAGAAGAAGTGTCTCAAGAAGAACCGGTTTCTACACCTAGTGTGGAAGTCACTGAACCGACAAACTAAGCATTAGAAAAGCTTAGGGGAAGCAAACGGTGAAATGTTTTGAACCCCCAGTTTACAATGGTAAAAGACCTTAACCAATATGTGATACCTGTCAACTGGTAGAAGACCGAAAATGGTAAAAGGAAAATTAGGGTTTATGCCCTAATAGTGGAGCATTTATTGTGGTAGGTGAAGAACATGTTTAAAAGGATTTTTCAAGTCATTTTTCACTTATCAGTTCTCGAGCGAAGAATTTTTTAAGTGCTGAGCGACGAAAAGCGATTTGGATTGCGATTCGAAGAATTTTCAAAACCTTGAAGAAGAATTAGAAGCTAATATCAATTGGTCAAGTGTAGAACACAAAGTGGTATTTCAACAACCGAACGAGTGTGTGGCGAAGTGTAATTTGCAAGCCCTAAATTTTGATTTACGAAGGTATTTTTCAAATATCTCTGTTTATCATGGCTTCTGCATCACACTCTATCTCTAGTGCACCCGTTGATTCAGTAGACTTAATCCAACAGAAGGCAAAATATAATGCCCTATCTCAAATACCTACTGGTGTTATAGTGGAGGAAGGTATTTTAGACTATATTGATTGTAAAATTGAAGACCTAGGATCTCTAATGATCCATTCTCAGTTAATCTTATTCTGTGGAAAGGACAAGAAGATCAAACCGAAATTCAACGTCTTGGAAAAGAAGAAGCTTCACAATGCGGTCTATTTCCTTGAAGAGTTTTTAGATGATCACATTTGCATCATTCTAAGTAGAGTGCATGGTGATAAAATGTACTTAGAGCAGACACATGACATCACACCGAAAGCGATTCATGCTGTCATCGGTTTCTGTAATGTCGGTGAAGTGCCAGCCCTCAGGAAGATCAGCAAGACGGAAATGACCAAGCTCATCGGTTCTATGAGCGACCAACGGGAAATGACCATCAATCCCATCAAGGATGATTTGGTCAAATACGCCTGCATGGTAATAGGTTACCAAACATTTTATACTAGCAAGATCAACTCTGTCTCTGCTGGAGCGGTAAATGCTGCCTACAGGATGATCATGGAAGATGCATCATTTGATTTATGCACCTGTATGCAAAGGCAACTTCTGGTGAACCTGAAGTTGATTAAATAGGACAATGCCTTGAGATTTAAGTTTGGACAACTATTGGTTGGGTTGTTCTTCTACTTCCAAGGTTAGTTCCTAGGAGTCATAGATATTCAGTGGTCTGCCGACCAACCGGTTACAAAGCAAATCAAGGAAAGCCTTCAAGCGGTTGGAATTGGTTATCCAGATGTTCTGAACAAATACTTTGATGAGTTGAGATGCAAAATGAGCCAAAGAGTGAGAATATGAGGTGATATTGTCAAGAAATATGAAGATGACATCTGCTTCACCATCAAAGTTGATGAGTGCATAATGGAGGCGGTTGAGCCTAGACAAGAAGAAGTGGAACCCATGGGATATGAGGTAATGTATGACATGCTAGATGGGTATGCGTCTACCCTACTCGCCTCGCCCCTTGATCCAAAGGCAAAAAGAACCGACACTTATTTGGAAAGGGTTACACCAGTTGAAGAACCTTCAGTTAAGAAGGGAAAGGCAGTACCTTCAGTATCAGCACCGGTTACTGCAGCAAGTCCCAAAGTGACCAAGTGGTCACCAGCAAAGAAGAAACTGGATGGTGCACTTGCCAAAGTCTTTGAGAGAAAGTGGAAGATAAAAGACAACACATCAGACTCAGAGGACACTGTGTCTAAAGAACATCCTAAGAAGACTAGGCAAACAAGGAAAAAGAAAAAGAATGAACCGACAACATCTGCACCGGTAAATATTGATATTTCCTCCTACAAACCTTTGACACATTGTCAAAGAACTATTAAGAATATTAGAAGAAAAGTGCTTGGTGATTTGAAAGAGTGCTTTGATGATTTTAATGATGATGAAAAGGAAGAAGTTGAATAGGAAGTCATTAATTATTTATGTATTAATGACCGGTGGCCATCAGAAATTAAATCTGAGACACCTGATTCTTTATATAATTCTTTAGATAACAAGTGGAGCATTGCCATAGAGAAGGAACATGAAATAAGAGAGGAAGTATTTGCACAATACTTTCCTGATGTACCTAAATCAGAACTTTATGAAGTGGTGGAAAGATAGAAGGGCCTCTTCTTCATGAGAAGAAGGAGACTTCTATTTCTAGAAGGAAAAGTCCCGGAAGTGGTAAAAGATACCCACTCCCTTGCTTAATCCGCTCTAAAGTTGCACCAAGTGGCAGAAGCCAACAGGAAAGCTGAGAAAGAATCAAAAATCAATCAACCGGATGAGGCATATGATAGTGAAGGAGTACCAGTCACTGATCAAATGGAACCCATTGATGTTGATGCCTTAAACGGTGAAGATGTTACTCTGGGTACATCAACAAAAGCGGCAAGACAGGAAAAACAGGAAGAAGAAAAGAAGAAACAAGCACAAGAAGAGAAGAAGTAACAGGAAGAGGAAAAGAGAAAACAAGAAGAAAAGAGGAAACAGGAAGAGGACAAGAGAAAAGAAGAGGAGAATAATAGACAAGAGGAAGAGAAGAAGAAGAAGGAAGCAAAAAAGAAAGAAGAAGCGAAATGGAAGGAAGAAGAAAAGAAGGAAGAGGAGAAGAAAAAGGAAGAGGAGAAGAGAAATGAAGAGGAGAAGAGGAAGCAGGAAGAAGAAAAGAAGAAGAAGGATGAAGACGAAGAGAAGCGGAAAGAAGAGGAGAAGAAGAAAGAAGAGAAAAGGAAGATAGAGGAAGAGGAGAAAAATAAGGTAGAAGAGGACAAGCTAAGGACTAAAGAGAAGGAGGGAGCGACACAGAGCACTCAAGTGGAGACATCAAAGGCAATAGGTAGTCAAGCCAAACCGGCTGACATTACCAGTCCCATTGATCTCCAATCTGCAAATGAATCAGAGTTGCTGCAAACCATTAAGCTTGCTCAAGAACGTCTAAAGGTGATAAGGAGGAAGAAGGAGCAAGACGTGATCCAAGCTGTGGTGGACACTCTTACTAGTTTGATACCCGGTACCAACCTCCCTAGTACCGATTCCTCTCTGGCTCAATTGAAAGTCTTATGCATAGTTATGGAGGACTAGGTACAAAGCCTGGAAGAGGTTGCTGAAGCGAAAGCCAAAAAGGAGCATCAAAAGGTGTTGAACACTGCCTTGGTGAAAAAGTTACATGAGCTCTGGTCTGATCTGTAGAAGGCACAAAAGGACACAGAGATGCAATGGATGAGGGAAAATTACTGCTTAGTAAGGTATGTCAACTCCATCTATTCTGTGATGATGTGCTTGCACAAAAAGATAAACTGCAAACTGATTTGTAGACATTCATAAGAACCTTCAAGATGCCATATGATTCCTTTACCACTTATGGGAAAACCGTTCACCAGTTTCAACTTCAGGCTACAAGAATTTATTTGGAGATCAGCAACCGGATCAGGGATTTGCAGGAACTACAACTGGTTCTACTACCCAGACTGCAAATACTTCAGAAATGCTATCTCAATCTGGATGCCTTGACGGTTACTCAAGAGATGAGTACCTTGGATGCCATGGAGGAACAGGTATCCTAGATGCAAACGGAGAGTAAGGTTGCTACCTCATTGCTTGAGTCATGGTCCTTATCCATGAAGCAATTTATGCAGGACTTTAAATCTGTTTTTGACAAGTTTCACTCTTTATTGTCATAAACATTTATTCAGCTAATAGAAACAGGGGTTATTTAGCTTTATTTTGTCATTGTTGGCAAAGGGGGAGAAGTATTCTGGTATTTAAAATTTTGATGCATGCTATGTATACTCTCATGTTTATCTTTGTAAGGAAGTAGAATACATTGTATTTTCTGCAAAGGGATAGTGTATATGCTTAGGGGGAGTATTTTTTATTATGGCATATTTTTTTTGTAAAACACTTAGATGTCAAACTTTTGTTGGCATTATGAGAACCAGTATGAGGACATAATGACATTGTATGTTTTCATTGATGTCAATATGTTGTAAAGGTGTGAACCGACATATGTGAGAACCGGTATAACACTATCAACCGACATTTGTGCCAAAGTGAAGCGGTGTGCTTGTTCAAAGGTGAACCGACACATGGTTATGGGAACCGGCACATGGAAGCATTGAATGACTATCAGTTCGTAGTCTCAACTTTAGGGTTTCCGGTTGAAGTGCTTCAAGCCTGTGTGGCTCAATCGGTGACTTTATGCGAAGAGTTAGCATGATAGCAAAGAACAGATCGTGTTGCCACGTAAACCTTGTGTGTGTGAAGGATTGTGCATGAAGAAGATCTTGCCTATCTACCTCAGGAATATAAGAAGACCGCAAAATAGTGATAACATGTGATGAGTTATCGGTCGCCATGAAAACGGTGGAAAATGAATGATGGAGATTAATGTAGTATGCTCAACGGTCAGGATTGAACCATTTGAATTCCTTAACCTATTAGGTTTAGGGTTTAGGGTTTATGCTACTGACCTAACTATTTTCTATAAGGTTGATGTTGTGACTCTTTCCAGGGTTGTTGGCAAAAGTTGTGTGTGTGTATCCAAGAGAAGGGATATGTGATTCTTGCCAGACCAAAAGGAGAGAAGTGATTCTTGCAGAGTGTAAGTGTAGAAGGTGAAGAGGAGCTTAAGCAGATCTGCATTGGCATTGAGTGTTGTTACCAGATCATTGTAATACCTGTTGATCTCTAACCACCTCAACAGTTGGAGAATCCCTTAACAGGGTAGCCTTAACCGGCTTGCTAAAAATCCTTTAACCGGGTAACTCAAAGCTACTGAGTTAGTAAAATCCTTTAGCTATTGAGTTCTTGAAATCCTCTAACAAGGTAACCTCTAACAAGGTTTAACCCTTGATTGGGTATTGTAGCCATCCCTTAACCAGGTGATCTCTAACAGGATTGGTTCCTAGTAGAACCTATTGTAATCTCTCTACCTGGACAAAGCTCCTCACAGAGCGGACTTCCAAAGAGTTCAAAAATAGCTTGTGGGTATTCATCCCCACCGTGGTTTTTCCCAGTTGGGTTTCCACGTGAAAAATATGGGTGTCATGTGTGATGCTTTTATCTTGTGATGCTTTGCTATTGTTTGTCAAGCATATGATGGTTTTGTGTTTTATGCCTATCAATAAAACATGTTGAACTAGTAGTTATTATGATCTAATGATAGATCACCTGTTTATGCATAAGGGTGAAATGGTAGTGTAGTCTCAAGTTGAGTGGAAGGCTAAGTGAGTAACCGCTTAATGCTTGTCTCAGACATTCTTAGCTTTACTGGTTGTACTCTGTTTCAAACCAGTATCTCTATCAGCTAGTCTTTTGAAGTATTTGCTGTCAAACTAGTTTAAGACTATTTTTTTGCCTGTACTGATTCACCCCCCTCTCAGTACCAGTTTGGTACTATTTTCTCATCATTGAGTTATCAATGGGTATCAGAGCATCCTCCAGGTCCTCTATGTTATAAGCTTAACTGCTTGAGGTAAAGATCCCAGTCAAATGATGAAGAGGGAAGGTCCAAAGTTTAACAGGAAAAATTTCAGTACATGGAAAGACAGGATGAAGATATTCATCAGAAGCATGGGTGCTCAACACTAGAGCTATGTTGAGACTGTCTATGTTGCTCCTACCGGTACCCTTACCGATGACCAAAAGAGAGAGACGCAGGAGAATGGGCAAGTCATGGAAGCTCTAATTAGTAGTTTATCTGACATTGAGTTTATTGATGTTCAGGACAAGGTAAATCCCAAAGAGGTATGGGATACTCTTGAAAATATCTATGGTGGTGATGAGCATGTAAAACAGGCTAAGGAAGAAAGTCTTAGAGGGAATTTTGAAGATATGCAGATGGTTGAAGATGAGACCATTCAACAGCATGGAATAAGGATCAAAACCATTGTTGGAGATATCAAGAGTGCAGGTGGTAAAATAGAAGATGCCACTATGGTAAGAAAAGTCCTCAGATCCCTATTGCCGGTCTATGCAATAAGGGTGGCTGCTATTCAAGAGCTGAGATCAATAGACAAGACTAAGGTATCCTTAGACTCCATCATAGCAAAGTTGACAACCTATGAGCTAAATAGTTTTGATGGCAGTGTTCAAAAGACTGAATTAGCTTTTAAAGCTTCTGCTATACCATCCAGAAAAGGAAAAGAAGCTAGCACTAGTGGTGAACCAAGACAGAGCAGAGAAATGAATGATGAGGAGATTTTGATGGCATTTGAAGCTCTCCTTGCCAAGAAACTTCCTAAAGGAACCGACAAATACAAAGGTAAGCTACCTTTGAAATGCTTTTCTTGTAACCGGATAGGACATATTGCTATAAACTATCCTAATGGCGACAACAAGGACAAATCAGAAAAGTTCAAGAAATTCAAAGGAGGAAACCAGAGAAACTGTTTTGTGGCAGTTGATGAAGGAGTCACAGATGAAGAATCAGAGGATGAAGAAAATGAAGATATTGTGTTTGTTGCTATCAAAGAAGATGTGTTAGACAAGGAGGCTCTTGTCTCTCGGTTTGATAATTCCAATGAGTGGATCATTGATAGTGGCTTCTCTCACCATATAACTGGTGACAGGAGCAAGTTTCTATCCTTGGAGGAGTATGATGGTGGTGTGGTTTGCTTTGGAAATGATGCACCATGTATGGTTAAAGGAAAAGGGTCCATCTCTCTGAATGGAAAGAGTAGTGCTGACAATGTGTATTGGGTTGATGGTCTCAGACACAACTTTCTGAGTGTTGCCCAACTGAATGACAATAGCCTCACTTTGGAATTCAAGAATGGAGTTTGTAGAATCAAAGGAAAAGATGGTGAATTGGTGGCCACCGGCATGTAGACCAAAGATAACCTATTTCATCTGAATGCAAATATAAGTACATATCTTATGGCTAAATTTGATGATAGTTGGATATGGCATAGGAGACTCTACCATGTAAACTTTGATAACATTGTAAAGGCCAGTAAGATCAAGGTAGTTAGAGGGTTGCTGGTGCTAAGCAAACCGGATAATACCTTGTGTAGAGAATGTCAACTGGGGAAAATGTCTTCCTCAAACTTTAAAGGTAAATCTTTCACTGTTGACAACTTGCTTGATCTTGTGCATACTGATTTGTGTGGTCCTATGAAAACTAGGAGTGTGCAGGGTGATAGGTACTTCATCATTCTCACTGATGAATTCTCAAGAATGATGTGGGTCACATTCTTGAAAGACAAGTCTGAAGCCTTTGTAAAGTTTAAAGCTTTCAAAGTATTAGTGGAGAAGGAAAGTGGTAAAAGGATCAAGTGCCTGAGAACTGATCAAGGAGGGGAATTCAATTCCGGTGAATTCAACAAGTACTGTGAAGAACATGGCATCAAGAGGCAATTGTTTGCCCCTCAGACTCCACAGCAGAATGGCCTAGCAGAGAGGAATAACCAGATTGTGGTTGAAGCAACTAGAACCATGTTGATTCAAGGAAAGGTAGCTCACACCTTTTGGAGAGAAGCGGTGAGCACTGCAGTCTACACAATGAATCAGGTACTCATCAAGAAAGGTAAGGATAAAACTCATTATGAGTCTTGGACGGGTAAGACACCTATGGTTAGCTACTTTAGAATGTTTGGTAGCAAATGTTACATCAAGAGAAGTGAACACCAGAGCAAGTTTGATGTGAAATGTGATGAGGGAATATTCCTAGGATATTTCACCAAGAGTAAAGCTCTCAAGTGTTTCAACAACAGGACTTAGAGAATTGTGGAAAGCATCAATGTAAGAGTTGATGAAACCTCTAAGAAAACTGAGGAAACCAGTAATGAGCAAGTGGTAAGTGAACCGGTTGCAACCTTTTGGGAACCAGTTGTCAATCAACCGAGTACCAGTAACAGTGTTCCTACACCGACAGATGTAGATTCTGATACTGATGGAGATGAGGATGAAGAAGAAAAGAAAGAGCAATCTATCAAGACCATTCCTCGGTATGTCAAGCTAAATAATGATCCTAAGTAGATCATAGGAGATAAGGATGGAGGAATCCTTACAAGAAGAAAGGTCAGAGAAAACTCATGTATGATCTCTGAATTTGAGCCTAAATCATTTAAAGAGGCACATAAAGATGAAGTCTGGATCAAGGCAATGGAAGAGGAACTTGACCTGATAGAGAAAAATGGTACATGGTCCTTGGTACCCAGACCGGAGCATAAAAATGTCATTGGTACCAAATGGGTCTTTAGAAATAAGTTGAATGAGGATGGCACAATGATTAGAAATAAAACTAGATTGGTGTGCAAAGGATATGCCCAAGAAGAAGGAGAAGACTATGGTGAAACCTTTTCTCCTGTAGCCAGATTGGAAGGAGTTCGTATGCTTCTTGAATATGCAACTTTTAAAGGTTTCAAAGTATATCAAATGGTTGTAAAATCTACATTCCTAAATGGTGTACTTGAAGAGGAGGTGTATATTGAGCAACCAGATGGGTTTGCCCTATCTAAAGACAGTGACATGGTATGTAGGCTACATAAAGCCTTATATGGACTAAAGTAGGCACCTAGAGCATGGTATGAGTGCCTGCATTCCCATCTTGTGAAGATTGGATTTGAGAGAACAAGTGAAGATAGCAATATCTACCTGAAGTTTGAAGGAGATCAGATCCTGATCTGTGAGGTATTTGTTTATGACATTATCTTTGGTGGAGATGACAAGATGAGTCATGAATTTGCAGATGAGATGAAGAAAGAGTTTGAGATGTCACTCATAGGGGATATTAAGTTCTTCATTGGAGTGTAGATCCAGCAGATGAAGGATGGAATCTTTATCACTCAGTCCAAGTATGTCAAAGAGGTGTTGAAGACCTTTGGCATGGAAGATAGCAAACTGGTTGGTACACCGATGGTGACCGGTTGTAAACTATCCAAAGAGGATGACTCTGCATTGGTTGATGAGAAGGAATACCTATCAATTATTGGTAAGTTGCATTATGTAGTGCATAGCAGACCGGTTATTGCACATGTAGTTGGCATTACTGCAAGGTTCTAGAAAAGTCCAAGGGAATCCCACTTGGTTCCAGTCAAGTGGATTCTTAGGTATCTGAAGGGAACTGTTGACTATGGATTGTGGTATCCATATAGCAAGGATTTCAACTTGAAAGTGTTCATAGATGCTGATTAGGCTGGTAATGTAGATGACCAGAAGAGCACAACCGGTGGTGCATTCTTCCTTGGTGGTAGACTGGTCTCATGGATGAGTAAGAAGCAGAGTTGTATCTCTCAGTCTACAGTGGAAGCAGAGTATGTTGCAGCTTTCATGAACTGCACTCAGACAATTTAGATGAAGCATGTATTAAATGGCTTCAAAGTTCTTGTATTTGAATCGGTAAGTATATTATGTGATAACACAAGTGCTATCAATATTTCAAAGAATCCAATTTTACATTCTAGAACCAAGCACTTTGAGATTAAGTATCATTTCTTGAGGGAAAAGGTTCAGAACAAAGAGATTGCACTGGAGCATGTTTCTAGTAGGGAGTAGTTAGCATACATATTCACCAAGCCTCTCCCAAAGACTACATTTACATACTTAAGAGGTGAATTAGGGGTACTACCCCTTCAGGAGGTGAATTAAAAGCATGTGCTCCACATCAGTCAGGTATTGCATAGTCAAATTTATTTTGGATTGATGTGTTGAAGGATGCTACTCCTCAAGGGGAGCAACATAATGGAACAGGGAAGCTTGTGCCTCCTCTTTGGCATTGTTGTCAAAGGGAGAGAAGATGTGAAGCAAAGAGATATCTTTGTATATTGCCATCAATGCCAAAGAGGGAGATTGTTGGCATTATGAGAACTGGTATGAGGACATAATGACATTGTATGTTGTCATTGATGTCAATATGTTGCAAAGGTGTGAACCGACATATGTGAGAATCGGTATAACACTATGAACCGACATTTGTGCCAAAGTGAAGCAGTGTGCTTGTTCAAAGGTGAACTGACATATGGTTATGGGAACTGGCACATGGAAGCGTTGAATGACTACCGGTTCATAGTCTCAACTTTAGGGTTTCTGGTTGAAGTGCTTCAAGCCTGTGTGGCTCAACCAGTAACTTTGTGTGAAGAGTTAGCATGATAGCAAAGAATAGATCATGTTGCCACGTAAACCTTGTGTGTGTGAAGGATTGTGCATGAAGAAGATCTTTCCTATCTACCTCGAGAATATGAGAAGACTATAAAATGGTGATAATGTGTGATGGGTTATCAACCACCATGAAAACGGTGGAAAACGAACGATGGAGATTAATGTAGTATGCTCAACGGTCAGGATTGAACCGTTTGAATTCCTTAACCTATTAGGTTTAGGGTTTAGGGTTTATGCTACCGACCTAACTGTTTTCTATAGGGTCAATGTTGTGACTCTTTCCAGGGTTGTTGGCAAAAGTTGTGTGTGTATCCAAGAGAAGGGATACGTGATTCTTGCCAGACCAAAAGGAGAGAAGTGATACCTGTAGAGTGTAAGTGCAGAAGGTGAAGAGGAGCTTAAGAGGATCTGCATTAGCATTGAGTGCTGTTACCAGATCATTGTAATACCTGTTGATCTCTAACCACCTCAACAGTTAGAAAATCCCTTAATAGGGTAGCCTTAACCGGCTTGCTGAAAATCCTTTAACCGGGTAACTTGAAGCTACTGAGTTAGTAAAATCCTTTAGCTATTGAGTTCTTGAAATCCTCTAACAAGGTAACCTCTAACAAGATTTAACCCTTAATCGGGTATTGTAGCCATCCCTTAACCGGGTGATCTCTAACAGGATCGGTTCCTAGTAGAACCTATTGTAATGTCTCTAACTGGACAAGGCTCCTAACAGAGTGGACTTCCAAAGAGTTCAAAAATAGCTTGTGGGTATTCATCCCCACCGTGGTTTTTCCCAGTTGGGTTTCCACGTGAAAAATATGCATCTCATGTGTGATGCTTTTATCTTGTGATGCTTTGCTATTGTTTGTCAAGCATACGATGGTTTTGTGTTTTATGCCTATCAATAAAACATGTTGAACTAGCAGTTATTATGATCTAATGATAGATCACCTATTTATGCATAAGGGTGAAATGGTAGTGTAGTCTCAAGTTGAGTGAAAGGCTAAGTGAGTAACTAGTTAATGCTTGTCTCAGACATTCTTAGCTTTACCGGTTGTACTTTGTTTCAAATTAATATCTCTATCAGCTAGTCTTTTGAAGTATTTGCTGTCAAACCGGTTTAAGACTATTTTTTTTGCCTGTATTGATTCACCCCCCCTTTGAGTACCGGTTTGGTACTATTTGCTCATCATTGAGTTATCAAATTTTTTCTAAGTGTTGCCATCAATGCCAAAGGGGGAGATTGTTGGCATTTTTGATGATTATGTTGTGATTGTCATTGATGAACACACAATTGATATGAGATCACTTTTTGTATGTATGAGTTATGCTCAACCGGTATTATGTTGTATTCTTTAGACTATCGGTGTTTTGCAGAAAGTGTTTACCGATCTCAAGTGGCATGAGGACCTCAAGCAGTTCGAGGATCTCAAGCAGAACAAAGTAAAGGAACTAAAAGAGGCAGTTATCTTTTTACCAGTCTTCATTTTTGTGAACCGGTAATTTGTTTAATAATTAAAATGGTATTACTCTGAGTTACCAACTGGTAATCGGTAAAATTGTATAAACTGGTAATACTCTGTGATGAGTTACCAACCAATATATTTTTGTGATGAGTTACCATCCACTGACACTTTGACGGTGATTTTGTGCCGTGTTACCAAATGTGTCTAGATAAACTGAACCTAGGAACTTGCAATGTAATCCTATTGGACCGACATGAAATTGGATTCCTTTTTAAGGACATCATGACTAGGGTTTTAGAGTGTATAGCTGTTAGGGTTTTTGGTGGTTGATGAGTTCTTGTATGTGCGATCTTAATAGAGAAGATCAAGTCTGTGTGCTGTAATAGAGTGTGGATTTACTAAAGACTGAAATAATGCTGAAATGCATTAGCAATGAGATATCATGGATCTAACCAAGCAGACTGTGCTATTTGCTAGATCATTCACTTGTTGATTACTCACATCTTTTACAAGTCAGAAACCCTTTACCGGGTAGGCCCAGAAAAGCCTTTTGTAAATCCTGTAACAAGGTGATTCACATCTGTGTATCTGAAATCCTCTCACAAGGTAGTCTTTAATTGGACTTATCTCCTAACAGAGATTGAGATTCCTAACAGGATCTTTTCTGGTAAAGAACATTGTATGACGTTAACCGGTCTAGTTACTATTCTGTAGATAGTTACTTGTGAGTTTCATCTCACCGTTGTTTTTTCCATTTGGGTTTCCACGTCAAAATCTCTTGTGTTATGGTGATTGTGCTTCTGTGGGTGAATGCCTTACTTGCTATTTGGTTTGCATTTGTGTTAACCAGTTTGTTAGTTAAACTGTTATACCGGTTCACTGCTAGACTGTTAAAGTGTTTGAGTTCAGTAAATATTTGTATACTAATTTACCCCCCCTCTTAGTATTCATCATAGCAGTTCTATAGATTGTCCTTTTGTTGTTAATCATGTTTTGGATTTCTATGTTTTAATCATACTTTTCATGTATACATATGATTCTCTTTGTTAACTATTGAAACAATTGATCACATTTGACTAACAAAGATTTAATATTTGTCTTGAAATCCAACAAATGATAATAGTTGCACTTTACATTTGAACTTAGATAATAGGTGAAATTTTTGGCTAATATTCTAGTGTAAAAATTTAAATTTAAACTTTTCGTAGCAGATTTTTCTTCCCGATGAGCTATTTATTATGTTTTCATGAATTGATCTATGTTTTAATCATAATAATACTACATAGGTTTGTTCTCTTTGTAAACTATACAAAGGCTTGATCACATTTTACTAACATATACTTTTATTTGCCTTGAACCCACATCTATGGTATATACTTCTATTTTACATTTAAATTTAGGTATTGGATTTTGAAAATTTCAAGTTACTAAGCTCTTTGGCAATGATATTGGGTAGAATCTTTAACTTTGTAGAAAGTCATCTTTTGGGTTAGATATTAAATAAGAATTGATCATAATCACAAATCAAGAATGTTTTCTTACACTCTTTAAATTTGTAGAAATTCATCTTTTGAGTGGGCTATTTGAGAATTGATCATAATCACAAATCAAGATTATTTTCTTTAACAAGATTTCTATATGTGATATGCTATCAAATAGATTCCAAATTATGTTTTTGACTTAATTTTGGTTAGAATTCCTAATTTGACCTTTAAGAACATCAATTCTACTTATTGTTAACCATAGGGATGCTATAGTGAATAAGGATTCCGATCAGAAAATAGAGAACAAAGTGAAGGTTTTTATGGAGCATAGTGCTATCTGTAGATTGAGAGGTATTTGGCCCAGTGTCCCAGAGCTACATAAATGGATCTCTCAACAATGGGATCCTCTCATTTATGGTATAGTTCACATATACCCTATGGCTAAAGGTTTCTTTGTTGCTAAATTTGAGAATGCTAAGGATAGAAGAAAAATTCTGTGTGAAAGCTTTTTCTATGAGAAAGATAATATGCCACTTTTGGCCAAACCCTAACACTTTGATTTTAACCCCCTTTCTGAGAAGTTCAACAAAATTCCAGTTTGGGTTCGTCTTTCTTACCTTACTCTCCATTTGTGGACTTATTCTCTCTTTGAGGAAATAGGTGATGCTATTGGGAATTTCATTAGGGTGGATGATGAATCCTTTGGGATTATCATACTACTTTTTCTTACATTCTAGTGGAGATAGATGTGTTCAAGGGACTACCAGCTGAGATTGTCATTAATTCTTCTTTTGGTAGTTGGGTCCAAACTTTGGATTACAAAAGTATTCCTTTTAGGTGTTGTAGATGCTTTAAAACTGGCCATGCAGCTGGGAATTGTGGGCGTGAGAAGAAAAATATCGTGGCTTCATGGTGGTCAAAGGCCTCATACCAACATTAAACAATACAAAAATATTTGGACTCTTCTAAAGAGTCGCTAGATACTGGGGTTTCTATTATGGTTGGTTCAAATCCTTTAATGGTGAAAAAAGATTTTTTGGATGCCACAAAGGATGTTTCTTTGATTAAAGATGCTATGATATAGGATGTTGATGTCTCTTCTACTAAACATGGTTTGTTGTCTCTTACCCCGCCTACTGCTTCATCATGTGTTGATACAACTACTGCCCATTTTCTAGACGCGGTCTTGTGTCTGTGAGGGTTGTTGCTCCCTCTACTGTTTCTCTTTCTTCCAATCCAGATAGATTGGTGTTGAGATCTTTGAATTGGTTTGTTGCGATAACTAAAGTTAAAGAAGGATGGATTACTATAAAGGGGAAGCATTCAAAGATGTCCAAGCCTTCTTTTGGTTTGAATCTTCATTCCCACAAGGCCAGTTGTAAATCTTGAGGGCCCTTGTGGTTGGTTGTTTGGGCTAGTTTTTCTGAACTCGTCTTTGGTTAGGTTGCCTGCTGTCTTTTGGGACAGACTCTTTTTTTTGGTTGTGGCTCTCTCCTCTTTGTTGAGCGGTCAAGTTCTATCCCTTGTTTGATTTGTAAAGGGTTTTGGGTCCCTTCAAAACCTATTTATCATGTAATCAAAAACCATAAGCATGCTCTAATGAAAAAATGCACCACAAATGGAAAAAATTGAAATCATATGTTAGTCTTTAGCATAAAAGAAATATTAAAAATGGTATCTATTTCAACACTTAATAGCTCAAATAATGTAAACCAAGAAAAAAATGTCCAAAAATCCCTAAGAATATTTTCTTAGAATAAGAAAAACAAGAGAGTTTCTCTAAACAATCAAATTTCTAGAAATAGGTTCACATTATGCAATTTCATAAGATCATCAAACTTAGAAAATTTGATGGTCTTACATTCATAAATTGGTGAATTCTGACCTTGAACACAATATATTCGTATCCACATAACCACTTCTATATTAGGAGAACTTTAGATATAAAATATTATTGAATTCTATTAAAATTCTCTTTTGAACTATCTAGACTAGACGAGCTACGAGTATGCCTAAAAGACAAATTATAGTGAATTTTAGGGTTCATAGGCTGAAGTCAAGGGTGTAAGTAAGGGTAGTGAGCAGATTTTTCCAACAAAATAAGGTAGTTTTCAAAATAGATGGTGACTCTCAAATTTTTAATTTTGGTAAAAGGATAATAATATATTACTAATAGGAATGAAAAAGGCCCACAATTACATCAAGAGACATGAAACATGTTTATAACAATTGAATAAAAGCAAGTGATTCTTAATGCAAATAACTTATCAACAACTGAAGCTAAAAAATCCATCCATGTTTTACTATTCTTTTTGCATCATATAATCAAATCTTAGAGAAAATCTAAGGGAAAGACTCTAGATTATGATAATATATATATGTTATAAGTAGGAAAAATATTTGACACAAAGTGAAGTATGAATATGATTAGGGAGAGGGACAAAAAGAAGACATAGACCTTAAACAATAAATTATATTGGTTAATGCACATTCTAGAGAAGTCACTCTCTCCGCCTTGAGATATAGAACTTCTTTGGTTCTAGTTATGTCTAAGCGATGGTTGCAAGTCAATGTGCTAATTATAGACAAGACATGTGAATTGAAAGACAACTATTTGAGAAATGCGTCCAAAATGTGTTTGTTGAAAATACTTTAGAAACTTTAAAAAACAAATGTAAACTAGCATCCTGTAGTGAAATAAGAAACTGAAAAGCAAGAATTTTTCTTTGAGCTAAACTATTATGTAATTTAACAAAACTATCAAATAGAAGAATAGAGCATGATAGACATATCCCAACTCTAATATCTAAAGAAAAAAAGGTAGAAAAATAAGGTAACACATACAAGATTACATAGAATATAGTGTTAACTCCTATAGTGTAGGTAGGTTGTAATTTAATGGTTGCACTATAGTAGCCTACACTTTAATGGTTGCAATATAGTAACCTAACTTGTATGCCTTTAAAGAATTGAATCCATTTCCTTCCTTCATTCAAAGATCAAACTTTCACCAATACCAATTCATATCGAATCTCCATATCAATTTCATATCAGTCTCATATCAACAGAAGCTCCATATCAACTTTTCATATCAAATCAATTCTTCATATCTGGGACATCATATCGACAATTTTGACACACAACATCACATCGATAAAATTTTGGTAGCATATCAAGCGATTTTATTCGAATCAACATGTGCACACACGTCACTTCAAAGAGGGACAAAATGTAGAGGTATAAATCTGACCACTTTCTTAAATAAATATTCGATATTTATTTAAACCCCATCTCCCTATTAATTAAATCTTATTTAATTAATTTCTTCATTTTCATCTATTTAATTAAATTCACCTAAACCTTTTATAGCCTTTAATTAAATAAATCACTTTATTTAATTAATTCCCCTTTCTTCCTTTTATTTAAATCTACATTTAATTAAATTGACCCTTGCATAAAAAATAAATCTAATTTATTTATAAAAATCCCCCCACTTGTGCCCCCCGCGGGCTAGTAGAGTTGGCTTGAGTCTTGGGTTTGCTCCCCGAGGTCTTGGGTTCGACTCCCTAGCTCGTGAATTATTCTGCCGCGCACACTTGGGGGTGAGTGCTAATGGCCGCATGGCCCCAGGGACTAGTCTCGCCTCAGCTCGCCTCTCTCCTGAGCCCCAAACTTGGTTGTTAATGGCCAAGCCAAGGTTCTAGGTTTGAGCGTTGGGCTGAGTCACGGGGATACCCTGAGGATACCAAAAATAATCCAAAAAAAAAAATAAAAAAAAAATCCCTCACTTGTATTTATGCAAGTTGCATTTATTTTAGTTGAAATAAAACATTTTATTTTAACTAAAACTCTTTTTCTCCCACTTGGATTTTCCTACATCTCCCACTTGCCTCCTAAACCTCTTCTAGAGCCTTCTAGATTCTTCTAAACTATCTTAATTGGCCTAATCAACTCCTAATCATGTCCTTTCCCTAAATTTGGGGAAGTCACTTCTCAAATCTGGAGGAAAGTCTTCTAAATGCATTTAAAGCTATATTTCTTCAACAAGCTAACTTTTTGAGTTCCCCCAAATTTGAAAGGACTCTTACAAATTTGTCTTCAAAGTCTTCTAAACCATTAATGGTTAACTCAACCTTCCCCTCACAGTTAGAGACTTTCTCTCTAACTTAACCCTCATCTAACCCAAGGGTATTATCAAGCACCCATGGCTTTAACCTTGGTTATCCTGTTAACCGTTGCACAAGAGCTTACCCCTTGGGTAAAAGCTTTATCCAATGGATGAACCTAACCTAACCATAACCTTACCTCCTAAGGTAACCTTCATGTCTCCTCAGGCATTTGATGCCTCTTACATCTCCTCTAAAGCCACATCTTGTTGACAATCGTCACCATTTAATTGGTGAAAATTATAAACCCGGATTGAATAACTTTAAATCCTATCCATTTTTAAGACTATTCAATCTTAACCCTCCATTGCCCTATTTTCCCTATAAATAGAGCTCACATTCCTCATTCTCTATATCCAAGTTTCATGCATCTAATTTATAGTCTAATTTACTAATCATTTTAGCCTCTCTTTTTAAAAATATCATCATAACATTTAGAAGCATTTCATTTCATATCATAGAATATTCATGCTAGTATATCATATTAGGATAATTTGTTAATCTCTTTATCATATCACTATCTCAATCTTAACTTAAGCATCATAGTTTTTAACATATCATATAGATCTTAGAAAGCATTCATGCATATAGATCACAATATCACTCATTCTTGGAGTTGTCATTCCTAAGCCATCTTCTCAATGATCTGAGAGCAAAACATTGGCCTTAGGGATCCTATGAGATATAGAACAATGAGACACCCCTTCGGAAGTTAAACTAGTTTAAATTAGTTTATATTTTGCACTAAGAGTCTCATTGGTATGTAGGTCATTTGATCTCGATTTATTCATTTTGATCACCATATTTTCTTGCATACATCTTTGACAACCCCAAAAATAACATCATTTTGTGTGCAGGTAGAAGAAAACAATCGCGCCGAAACATAATAATAATGAATTTGGGACTTATTTTAGAGCATCTATTTGGAACTTTAGTGCCTAAATTGTACACTTTATCACTTAGGAACAATTACTTAGCACATTTGACTCCCTTTTTGGCGCATATCCTTCTCCGTTTTCTCAACACATAGGAGAACTGAATTAGTGCATTTAGGCCTCAGAATAGCACTTTGGTACTATCTTTTAGCGCTTCTGCACCACTTTGTAGCGCATCTATTCCAACATTTAGCACGTAGCTCTGGCATAAGCAAAATTGTTATAATCAAGTTAAAAATTTAGGCTTGTGAAGCTCACCACCATGACTTAATTTTTGACTAATTGTGTGCAGGTGCTAACATTTTTTCATTACAAGAAAAGGAGGAGTTAGTTTGTTTTCTTTACTTTCTTTATAAGTTGGTAAAGCTTACTCACTTTTCCTTTTATCGCAAAAAGTTAAAATGAATATCACCTTTTCTTTTAGATGCCTAAAATGGGCTTCATGATCTCTTTTGGTGCCTAAAATAAACCTCAATTTTCTTTCTTGCATGGATAAAAAGAACAAAAAATTCAAATCTTTCCTTTTATGCAAGATAGGATCATCTTTCTTTGGGTTCTAAAAAGAAAAAAACAAAATTTCCCATTTCTGCAAAAGGTTAAAATTGAACATCATTTTCCTTTGGTGTTAATTAAAACAAACTTCATATTTCATTTGGGAGATTTAAAAAGTACTTTCACTTCATTTCAAAAAGATTTTAATATTGCAAAATCGTTGTTATTCATTTGAGGAATTTACTTTGGTTGACCAGGAGCTCTTTGGTTCAAAATTTTTGCTATCTTCACACATTTCTATATTGGGTTAAAAAGAACCACATGTCTTCTGAATAGATCTTTAGAAAATAACTACAATATTGGATAAAAAGAAAGTGTGTATTCCATGTCTCAAAAGTGGTAGGCATATGCTCTCTCCTTAACTAGGTGACCAAAAAGCCAAACCCACTCTTTAAATGCTTTCTTTACTTCAAGTATCTTACATCCTTTAGAGGGCATGCCTTCCTGAAGCCTCGAAAGGGCTAGTGTGAAGGGTATGACCCAAGTGGGAAACAACTTTATCACCAAGTATTCCAACCCACTACAATCAAATTTGGAGGCTGGTGAAAATCCCCTCCAACGGTTTTGCTCAACGATGAGTCTTTCCCTAGTATATTTAAGATATGTAAAGCCTTTTTTTTAAAGGTTGGGAAGCCTTCCGAGGGAGTTTATCAGTGAAGATCGAACAAAATCCTGATTGCGAACCTTAGGATTAGAAACTTTGAGCCAAGTTAGTTACCAAACATTGGCAATATCATAGTGCAAGGGTGGAGAATAATCTTCCCTCAAGATTACTCATCGTATATCTCCCAAGATAACTACCTAATTGTGAAGCAATTCACATTGGGTTAATTTATGGACAAAGGCAAAAAAAGGGGCACCCCCTAGGGGGTGGCAAGGCTGTTTGAGCTGATGGAGTATTGAGACTAGTGGTCTATGATATTATTAATGACCTTTGAATAAAGAGTCTGCTTGATATGTCTTCTTTGTAATCCAAACCAGTGAAAACATTAGGGATTTGAAAACATCCGCAAAAGAACATACACTATTTGTAAGCATAGGAAAATTGTTACTACTTTGACTACTATGTTTTCAAGACATTTTTCAGAAAATCATTTGTCAAATATAGAAATCATTTCTCAACATCTCAACAAAGTCATCAAATCAAAGTTATCAGGATAGTTAGTGCGTGGGAGAAACACCCTAGCGCATATCAACCATTAGATAGCTCATTTCAACCAACAATTAGCACTTCAATCACTCACACTAGCGTATAATCAGTATAATATTGGTGAATATTTAGACAACACTTGCCAACATCATTGCAACGCATTGGAGCATTAGCCTAGCACATCTGAACCATATTATAGTGTATTTAGACCAAACATTAGTGCTTCAGAGGGGCATATTAGCGTGTAATTTTTTAAACCTTTGTAATAGCAGACAATAAGAAATAACACATTTAAGGACACTATAAGCGCATTTGGAATGTTTTGTAGTGCTTTGGGGTCATCCTTTAGCGCATCAAGGATCTGTTTTAGCATATGATCAAGAATAGCAAAAAACAAAAAGAAAACCATCAACCTTGTGAAATTTTCATCAATAGTTTCAGATACCCTTTTAGGTCCTCTAATAAATCCAACACAAAAAGGAAAAATTGCAAAGATGGATCATAAGTACAGAAATATCCATAACCAACTAGCATTTTTAGGAAGAAGTATCAAATCTTGAACTACCTTGAGATCAGATTTCATCCAACAAAATTAAGGAGTATCAAATAGAGTGATCAAAGGTTCCACCATCCAACAAATCTTATCAAGACAATACCTAGTTAGGTTCTCAAGTTGCAAAATTAAGTTTCTAAATCATGAAACTTGATTCATATCATTTGGCACACTTTGTTGTGGGGGCAAATCAAAATAAACCTCTACTTGACAAGTAAGCTTGAGTATCCAAAAAAAAGTATCCATATCAACCATTAACATCAACATTGATCATTTGTATGACCACTCCCCATATTTTGAAAAGAAGTCTTCATCAAAAGACTAAGTTAAAGAAGACAACCTAGTTCTAAGGAACTTATCAAGAGGAGTAAATTTCTCTATATTAACTATGAAATTTTTAAATCACATTGGGAATTATTGCATCATATGCAGTTGTATCTCCAAGGAAAAACCAACAAATTTGACAAAGAACCTTTGAGCACTAGGGATTACATTAAAAAGAAGCCTTCAATCAACTCCTTAACAGTGGAGAAAGGATCAATCCCGCTTTGTTTCCAAAATTATTATCACCTACAATGAAACTCGACCTGACCCACTGACCCCACCAAGAACCCCAATAGAAGAAGATGAATTCACTACTATAGAGATATATTGATGCCCACTGTCACTATATCTCAGAGAAACAAAGGAAATGATCCACAACCAGAATCAAGTACATGACAAATGGAGTCCAATCATTTTGATGAATATGTGAATGTAGGGGAAACATAGATCACTGAAGAACTTCTCCAACAATGTCACGAGAGTGCCTCTTTCCAAAAACTCATGGAAAGGCTTATAGAATCAGATAAGAAAAACTATTTCCTCATGATAACTAATAAAGGAGTCAGGATTCCTGTGGATTTTGACATAGACAATTTAAGGAATAATGATGAGAGAAACTCATGAACAAGGGCAAGGACGTATACTTACAATACCCAAAATCAAGAGAATTTGAGAGAGGAAGACACACATGATCAAGATAATACACACAACCAAGAAAATACCCGTGATCATTACAACCTTAGTGAACAAGGGGGTGTTCCTCACCAAAGGTCCAAAGAAGGAAATATGGCCCTAGCTCTTCTTACACAACAACTCCAAAGACTCCAATGATAAATGCAAGATATGAAACAAGGGTCTATGATGAGGTATTCTTTGGAGGATATTTGTCATTACCATTTTGACATGAGGCTAAACATGATACCTTTCCTGCCAAATTCAAATATACCAAAGTATGATAAATACAATGATAAAAGTGATCCCCATGATCACATTAGGGAATTCTATACTATGAGCTTGGAGTTTTCTCACAATGATACGTACATGATGAGGGTATTCCTAAGAAGTTTGGGAGGGAAAACAATGGGGTGGTTGTCAAAACTCACACCTCCCATCAGATCATTTGATGTGTTGGTAAACAAATTCATTACACAATAATCCTACAACATCCAACCTAAAATCACCATGCTTGACATTTATAACACAAAGAAAAAGAACAATGAAACGTTCATGGTCTTCTTGCAACGATAGAGATGTGTAGTCTCAAGGTACTCACGAGACGTACCTAAAAAAGAAAAGATGGAGATCTTCATAGACAACTTAAGTAGTGAAATGAGTTATCAGCTCAAACTACAATATCTTCCTAGTTTTGCAAAGTTGATCGAAAATGACATCCAAGTCGAGGAAGCCTCCATCAAGAAAGGGACCTTGAAGTTCTTCAAGGAAGGTGTTAGTTCGTCAAATAATAACACCTAGAACAACCAAAATAATAACAACAACCTAGACAAGTCCAAGATTTTGAAAAGGAATAAAAATATTGTTAATGATGGTGTGGTAGACAATGTTAAAATAAAACTACCAGTGTTAAACCTATTTGGCATTACTCCACCAACAAATCCTCAAAAAAACAAAACAAAGAACCAACAATCCAAGAACAAACAATCAAGGCAGTATCAACCAAGAGAATAACAATAGCGCTAATCTGAAACCAACACCATATCGATAAAAGTTCACACCTTTGGGACAAACCCTTGAATCCACATTTTGAGAGCTATTGAAAAATAAGATCATTACATTACCAATTGCAAGAGATTTTGGCCCCCAAATTAAACCACCATGGTGGAACGATACACACTATTGTGATTATCATAGAAACAAAGGGAATCACACAAATGATTTCCTAAGATTGAAGAACTTGGTTCAAGATCTAATCGATAATGGTGACATAATGATATATGGTCATAAAACCAATGATGATCATGAAGCCTTAAAAAATCCTCTTCCTAATTACAACAAGGGAGGACCATCAACGTCAAACAACAATAAAGGATCTCGTATCAATCACATATACGAAAATACCATCAATCACATATCTACATATGACAATCAAATAAATATCGTAAAGATCAAAGTTAAATAAGAACATGCATCGTTAAATGTGACAAGAAGGGCTCATAAATATATCTTGTAGGGGAACACATCAATACCAACAACTCTCCCCAAAACTCAATATAACTTGGTCGACCAACTATGGAGAATACCCGCTCAGATATTAGTACTTGAGTTGCTCAAACTCTCACCAAAACACAAAGATATTTTGGAGAAAGCTCTTGTCAAAACAACTGTTCCAAATGATCTAGATGTAAATCTATTCCAAGCCATGGTGGCCCATATGATGGTGCTACATAACATATCCTTTTTTGAAAATGATGATGTCTCTTTGAGTCATCCACATAACACCCCACTCCATATCAAAGTCCTAGTCTACAAACATTGGGTGAAAAGAGTACTCATAGATGAAGGAGTTAGTCTCAATATATGTACCCTAAAGCTTATCCGTGCATTGGGCTTCTCCAAGGAAGCTATTGATCCCAAATATAATATCACCATCAAAGCCTATGATGATGAATAAATTTCATCTGAAGGAATAGTGGTACTACCAATTTAGGTAGGGCCTATCCAAAAGGACACATTATGCTAAGTCTTGGACATAGACTTGACATACAACATACTATTGGGTTGTCCTTGGATCCATGAAATGCAAGCGGTACCCTCCACGTACCATCAATGTCTCAAGTTCCCCTACAATGGACAAGAAATTTTAATATCTGCAGATGGGTAAGTGCACCAAGATGGTGAACAAAAAGGAGGGTATAAGTAGCCACTTTCTTCTTCTTCTGAAAATAGGTAAACCTGAACTTCAAAGAGATATTTGAAGGTCATGCACTAAAAACTTGGAGTTGAGAAAAGAATAAGAATTATTGTGCTTTGAATCTAGTTTCTAAACTACTTAATTTAAAAAAAAATTGGATAAGATTAAGAGGGTCAAACCTTTCACACACGAAAAATTGTTCTTGATTTTTTTAGAAAAATATAACATAGTTGTTTTCATGCGCTGCACAAAATATATAGTTAGATTTACTAGTTTGGAAAACCCTTTGGTAGGATGATAGGTAAGAGTGAGATCTAGAAGTTGTATATTTTTTTAATGATTTTTTGAATTGGCCGCATCCTGAAAATTTGGTACGTGTTCGTGCGCTGGGCGGAACTTGCATCAAAATAATCGAAAATGAAAACTTGTTTTTTTAAATGTGTATAGAATTTAGTGTAAAACACTAATATGTAATTTATTTTGAATTTGGTCAAGTATATGAAAAGTTATTAAAGAAATGGTAGACATATATCTGTGAGGATTGTCAAGGCACTGGTAAAGAAAATTAAAGTTTACTATGCTAATGTTGTCCAAAAATAGAAAAAATTATATGGTCAGAAAACTGAGAAGACGTGTGAGATTATGATGGTAATTTTAGAGATACCCACTTGATCATTTGTAAACCTGATGATGACAAAGTTGAGAAATCATGTTGGAAGATGAAATAATGTGTAAAGGGACAAAAATGGGGGGAAATTGGGCTTGCAAGCCTTAGGGTTGTTTTCCAACCCTCTTACCAAGCCAAAACCCACACAGGTTTTGAAAATTAAAAAGTACTATTCACAGTTCTTCATAATCCACACGGGTTTTAAAAAACAAAAAGTACTATTCATAGTTCTTCATAACCCGTATGAGTTTTGATAAACAAAAAGTACTATTCATAGTTCTACATAACCCGTACGGGTTATGTAGAACTAAAATAATTATTTTGTGTTTCACAAAACCTGTACAGGTTATGAAGACATAATAATGTATGCTTGTAAACTTAGCATTTACTACTCATATGTACAGACATACATATATAATATGTGTTTATGTATGTCTATATGCATATCTATAGTTATATATACATATATTAATATAAATATATGTGTTTATGTTTGTATAAATGCATGTCTTCCTTCTTTTCCTCTTTCTCATCTTCCTTCCCCATCACCATATTTGTCTATTCTGAACCCTAATTATCCTCGAGTTCTATCTCATCTCTCCCCCTCACACTTCTCTCTCTGCAAAGTCTCTCACCCTTTTCTCCCCTCCTCTCTCTCTCTCTCTCTCATTATCATATCCTATTCTCACCCTCTCCCCCTTCTCTCTCTTTCTCTCCCCCTCCCTCTCCTTCTCCCCCTCTCATTTTCTTATCCTATTCTCTCTCTCCCCCTCTCCCCCCTCTCTCTCTCTCTCTCTTAATTCTCCCCATCTTCGCCCTCCCCTCTCCCTCCCTCCCTCTCTCTCTCTCTCTCTCTCTCTCCTCCTCTCCTTATCATATTCTCTCCTTCTCTTCCTATCTCCTATTCTCTCTTACCCCCTTCTCTCTCTCTCCCTCTCCCCCTCTCCTTTTCCCAATCTCCCTCTCCCCCTCTCCTTTTCCCATCTCCCTCTCTCTCCCTCTCCCCTCTCCTTTTCCTAATCTCCCTATCTCGCTCTCTCTCTTTATATCCCTATGTCTCACTCTCTCTTCCTATCCCCTTCTCGCTCTATCTCTAACTTTCTCTCCCTCTCCCCCTCTCCTTTTTCCAATCTCCCTACCTCCCCTCTCCTTATCCTATTATCTCTCTCTCCCCTTTTCCTAATTTATGTCTCTCTCCCTCTCCCTCCCTCTCCCTCTCTCCCTCTCCCTCCATCCCCCCTCTCCTTATCCTACTCTCTCTCTCTCTCTCTCTCTCTCTCTCTCTCTCTCTCTCTCTCTCTCTCTCTCTCTCTCTCTCTCTCCCTCTCTCTCTCTCTCTCTCTCTCTCCTTTTCCCAATCTCCCTCTCTCCCTCTTCCTCTCCCCCTCTCTCCCTCCACCCCCCCTCTCCTTATCCTTCTCTCTCTCCTCTCCTCTCTCCTCTCTCTCTCTCTCTCTCTCTCTTTCTCTCTCCCAATCTCCCTCCCTCTCCCTGTCCTTATCCTAATCTCTCTCTCTCTCTCTCTATCCTATTCTCCCCATCTTTATGCTCCCTCTCCCTCTCTCCCAATCTCCTCTCTCTCTCTCTCTCCCCCTCTCCTTATCGTGTTCTCTCCTTCTCTTCCTATCTCCTATTCCCTCCTTCTCTTCCTATTTTCTATTCTCTCTCTCTCTCTCTCTCTCATCCTCTCTCTCTCTCTCTCTC